>NC_139928.1:23450507-23453007 GCF_963514095.1 Eutrigla gurnardus | reverse complement strand
TACCAGAACAAAAACCAGTCCAAACCAGTCAGATATTAAACTAGTACCAGAACGAAGACCAGTCCAAACCAGTCAGATATTAAACTAGTACCAGAACAAAGACCAGTCCAAACCAGTCAGATATTAAACCAGTACCAGAACAAAGACCAGTCCAAACCAGTCAGATATTAAACTAGTACCAGAACGAAGACCAGTCCAAACCAGTCAGATATTAAACCAGTACCAGAACAAAAACCAGTCCAAACCAGTCAGATATTAAACCAGTACCAGAACAAAAACCAGTCCAAACCAGTCAGATATTAAACCAGTACCAGAACGAAGACCAGTCCAAACCAGTCAGATATTAAACCAGTACCAGAACAAAGACCAGTCCAAACCAGTCAGATATTAAACTAGTACCAGAACAAAGACCAGTCCAAACCAGTCAGATATTAAACTAGTACCAGAACGAAGACCAGTCCAAACCAGTCAGATATTAAACCAGTACCAGAACAAAAACCAGTCCAAACCAGTCAGATATTAAACCAGTACCAGAACAAAAACCAGTCCAAACCAGTCAGATATTAAACCAGTACCAGAACGAAGACCAGTCCAAACCAGTCAGATATTAAACCAGTACCAGAACAAAAACCAGTCCAAACCAGTCTGATATTAAACCAGTACCAGAACAAAACTAGTCCAAACCAGTCAGATATTAAACCAGTACCAGAACGAAGACCAGTCCAAACCAGTCAGATATTAAACCAGTACCAGAACGAAGACCAGTCCAAACCAGTCAGATATTAAACCAGTACCAGAACGAAGACCAGTCCAAACCAGTCAGATATTAAACCAGTACCAGAACGAAGACCAGCCAAAACCGGTCTGATATTGAACCGGTACCAGAACGAAGACCAGTCCAAACCAGTCAGATATTAAACTAGTACCAGAACGAAGACCAGTCCAAACCAGTCAGATATTAAACCAGTACCAGAACAAAGACCAGTCCAAACCAGTCAGATATTAAACCAGTACCAGAACAAAAACCAGTCCAAACCAGTCAGATATTAAACTAGTACCAGAACGAAGACCAGTCCAAACCGGTCTGATATTGAACCGGTCTGATATTAAACCGGTCTGATATTAAACTGGTCTGAACTGGATCAGATCTTCGGTCGAGTTTCGCCAGCAGGCCGAGCCGCTTGACCAAAACCTCCAGTGAATGAAGGCTTTGTCCACATGGTGTGTGTGTGTGTGTGTGTGTGTGTGTGTGTGTGTGTGTGTGTGTGTGTGTGTGTGTGTGTGTGTGTGTGTGTGTGTGTGTGTGTGTGTGTGTGTGTGTGTGTGTGTGTGTGTGTGTGTGTGTGTGTGTGTGTGTGTGTGTGTGTGTGTGTGATGGAGAGAACAAAGTAGAGACAAAGAGAGTTTCTCAGCTTAAACAAGCAGCACAGGATGTGCAGCCAAACTATTCTCTCTGCTTGGCTGCAGCCTCTCTCTCTCTCTCTCTCTCTCTCTCTCTGTGTGTGTGTGTGGATGGCTGATGGGATGTCACATGTTCTCTTTACCATCACAAAGTCACACATACAGTTAATGATGAACACACACACACCTTACAGGTAACACCTTTAGTGTTTGTTACATTGGGCTGATTACACCTGCAGAACCGCTGTATTCATGCATGTCTCGTTTTTCAATCCCACTCCACCCCGGCAGCCAAGCGAGAGGCGGGCTTTACCACTAACTTCCTGTCTTGATGCCGTGGCTGTGATTGGACGTATGCAGACGGGCGGTTTCTCTTTAAGGCTGGTGTGATTTTGAAAACAATAGTTCTACGTTTTTTTTCTTCATGGCATTATTTCTTTGAAGTTTCCGACCCGCGTTAGTGTTCGCGCTTCTATTGTAATAATATTGCGATGCTAGCGGCGGTGCTTTTAAGCGTGAGTAGCGCTGTGGCAACGATAGCATTTTGTCAGTCAGACAGTTAGTTTATGATTTTCACCTGTTTGAGGTTATTGAGAAGACTCAAGGTAGGAATTTTGTTTTTCATATTTTTCTTTTTTTTTTGTGCAGCCGAACGTCACCTTTCACATTTTTCAAAACATTCTATAATATCGATGTTTTTCTTCTTGAGTTTGCTTTTAAAACCTCTCACTTGGTTTCTGCAACACAAACAAGTCCAACTTGGCTCCTCTCCACATTTTTTATTATTATTCCACCAAAACTGTGTTTCCTTCACAACACATCTTCTTCCTTTTTATGCAGGTTTTTTTTTGTTTTGCCATAATGAATCTTTATTTAATTGGAGGTTTTTCTGGCACGTTTGGCTCTCTGGGTTGTTTTAGATGTTATAAACCTGTGGAGGATTTTATATCAGCGTCTGGAAGCTGGTTTTATATGCCTGTGATGTCTCAGACAAACCCAGGACTTTCACCCAGCAGACTGCTGTTCATGTCCCACGCACAACTAAACAATAATATCCACATTTTTATATTGGATGGCATTGCTCTTGATGTATCACAAG
>NC_139928.1:23398007-23445507 GCF_963514095.1 Eutrigla gurnardus | reverse complement strand
TGCACCACATGACCCCCAAGTCCTTGAGGAGCCTAATGAAGGAACCCCGGGTGAATTTTACATGAAACCTTTGGAATATAAAAGGGTTCTCAGGAGGACCCCCTCTGTGGTTCTGTGGTTAGTACCCTTAGATGGTGTTGCTGTTAAAGAATCTTGAAACTAGTCCACAGAAGACCATGTAGGGAGGAAGTCTGGCTGGTGGACAGGACAGGACTTGTGAACGTCGTACTTTTCTTTGTGCTTTTTTCAATTTCATAGTCATTTTTAGCCGAACCGTGATGTTTTTCACAAAACAAGTAGTTATGTTGTCGTACATGGAAACATAACTGAGAGTGAAGTTTGTAGTTTTGTCGGAGACAGGGTTGCAGAGATGGTTCTAGGTGGAACCATAGAAAAGTTCTCTATAGAACCTTGCAAATTGTTCAGGGTGGAACCTTCCACAGATGGTTCTAGGTGCAATCTTTATGCCAGGTTCTTGGTAGAACCCTCTGAAAGGGTTCAGGGAGTTCTGGCCTTGCAAAAAGGTCTCTGACTGCATATTAAAAGGGTTCTCTCATGTGGACGAGCCAAATAAACCTACAAAGTTCTAGTTAGCACCTTTGATTGCGAAGAGTTTAGGTGCTGTAGACCGTTGAACTATTCCTGGTTGATATAGAAGGTATGATGAGGCTGAAATGAAGCTTGTTGCCTGTTGGGTGAACGGGTTCTCTGTTAGACCTCTCGGGGTTTTCTAGTCCGAGTGGTGGCTCATCATCGGATCAGTATTTCCCAAACGCACCACGGAGCAGAGGAGTTGAGTAACAATACGATTACATCATTTCACCCGAGCTTCTTTAACTCAACATGTGTTTCATGTTTTCAAGTTGAAAATCTGTTCTTCAGAGTCTCTCTCTTACATGGAAGTTGTGACCAAACAAATTTATATCCAGGGAGAGAAAGTAAAAAAAAAAAAAAACGTTGTTCTTTCAAATCGCACCTCCTTCGAGGAATTGAAACAAACTCTCTGTTTTTACGATCTTGTTGAACACTTTTCACTGAGAACCAAATCCAGATGCTTGAAGACAGAGAACGTTCATCACAACCAAACGGTTTCTGGAGTTTCAATCATGTCACATGTAGCATCTCTGGAAAACCACGTCGGAGGTAAACCCAAGACTTGCTGGTCGACCTTCTCTCCGATATAAAGTCAACATCAAATCAATCCTTCTATATTAACGTCACTTCTCCTTGTAGTGAAATCACTATTGTCTCCCTTCACTAATAAGGTAAGATTCATTTCGGGGATTGATTGTCACATTTGTGAACAGACCATAATTAACTGTAACGTACAATTTAGTGTTGAGCATGTTCTGGTGCGACCTCGGCCTTTCTGCTGATTTAGAGGGATTTTGCACCAAAGTCTGACAAACTCCTGAAACAACTTCAGCTTTCAAACCTCCAGAGAAAGTCACTTCCCTGTTTCTCAGTCCAGTTATGTTCAGGAATGTAAGATGGTCACACCTATACGCCACAAAAAGGTCTCTACGAAGACAAGAAAATATGACTCCATCGTCAGCGTACGCTCGAAGAAGCCTGCGTCTTTGAAGTCGAGACAGATAACCCTTCATTTATGAATTCTGACACATTGAACCAGAACCAGAACCTGATGAGTTCCCGACCCAATCAGTTCCTGCTGTCGAAGTCTTCGCCGTTTCAGGAATGAAAAACAAATCCGCCAGAACGTTATCCGACACATCTAGTGAGAAACATCCCGGCCATCTTGTTTGGGTTGTGTGAGTTGGTGTGTGCAGCCTATAACTCTCCCGCCATCTTGTTTAGAGAGTGTGTGTGTGTGTGTGTGTGTGTGTGTGTGTGTGTGTGTACATTTCAACGCGAGGACGCTGTAAAGCTGCTCGTCCGACCGCAGCCAATGTCAACAGCCCGCCGCATAACTTCCCATGAGCCTTTTCCCCTAGAAGGTAACTGAAAGGCTGCATACGATTGTGTGTGTGTGTGTGTGTGTGTGTGTGTGTGTGTGTGTGTGTGTGTGTGTGTGTGTGTGTGTGTGTGTGTGTGTGTGTGTGTGTGTGTGTGTGTGTGTGTGTGTGTGTGTGTGTTTACATGCATGCTGTTGTCTTGCTGGTTTCTACTCATGGGGCCATTTTGGGGGGGGGTTTCACACTATGTGTGTGTGTGTGTGTGTTTTGGTTTTTTATACACGTGCACACTCAGCAGGAAGTCACACACTTGCACATGTGCACACGTATACACACACACACACACACACACACACACACACACACACACACACACACACTACAGGCACGCTACCAATGAAGGCGTGCTCACCAGTACATGCAAAGTGTATGTTTTGTGTGTCAAAGCTGCACATACCAGAACAGGTAGTGTGTGTGTGTGTGTGTGTGTGTGTGTGTGTGTGTGTGTGTGTGTGTGTGTGTGTGTGTGTGTGTGTGTGTGTGTGTGTGTGTGTGTGTGTGTGTGTGTGTGTGTGTGTGTGTGTGTGTGTGTGTGTGTGTGTGTGTGTGCAGTAGAGCAGAGTGGCGGCTCTAATGCGATTACGTCCCTTGTCTCCGTGCAGAACTGATAAGGTATTAGAGGGCGGGCCGTGATGAGATTTAAATTAATTCAGCCTCCATTCAAATTCACCATGAGATGAGCTGCTCCATTATTTTGGCCTTCCCGCCGACACTTCTCCTCCTCCTCCTCCTCCCTCCTCCTTTTCTTCCTCTTTCTTTCACTCGCGCCTCCCTTTTTATTCCTCCTCATGCCTCAGTTTCTTCTACTCCTGTTTTACTTTGTCCTCCTCCTCGTCCATCCTACCTGACACCCCTTCCTTCCTCCT
This sequence comes from Eutrigla gurnardus, assembly GCF_963514095.1. NCBI lineage: Eukaryota > Metazoa > Chordata > Actinopteri > Perciformes > Triglidae > Eutrigla > Eutrigla gurnardus. The sequence continues at coordinate 23,442,665 of NC_139928.1, read as the reverse complement.
CCTCCTCCTCCGGCCATCATTTCCTCCCTCCTTCTTTTGTCTCCCCTTCTTTCCCTCCCTCCTTAATTACTCCCTTCAGTTCAATTTGATCCAATAATCTTCCTCTCCTCCCTCCCACCACACCTCCCTTTCCCCCGGTTTGCCTCCTCTTTACCTCCTCTCCGTCTCACGCACCTCCTCCTATCCGTCTCACGCACCTCCTCCTATCTGTCTCACACCCCTCCTCCTATCTGTCTCACACCCCTCCACCTATCTGTCTCACACCCCTCCTCCTATCCGTCTCACACCCCTCCTCCTATCTGTCTCACACCCCTCCTCCTATCCGTCTCACACATCTCCTCCTCTCCGTCTCACACATCTCCTCCTCTCCGTCTCACACCCCTCCTCCTATCCGTCTCACACATCTCCTCCTCTCCGTCTCACACCCCTCCTCCTATCTGTCTCACACCCCTCCTCCTCTCCGTCTCACACATCTCCTCCTCTCTGTCTCACACCCCTCCTCCTATCCGTCTCACACCCCTCCTCCTATCCGTCTCACACATCTCCTCCTCTCCGTCTCACACCCCTCCTCCTATCAGTCTCACACCCCTCCTCCTCTCCGTCTCACACATCTCCTCCTCTCCGTCTCACACCCCTCCTCCTATCAGTCTCACACCCCTCCTCCTCTCTGTCTCACACCCCTCCTCCTATCAGTCTCACACCCCTCCTCCTCTCCGTCTCACACATCTCCTCCTCTCCGTCTCACACCCCTCCTCCTATCAGTCTCACACCCCTCCTCCTATCTGTCTCACACCCCTCCTCCTATCCGTCTCACACATCTCCTCCTCTCCGTCTCACACCCCTCCTCCTCTCCGTCTCACACCCCTCCTCCTATCCGTCTCACACCCCTCCTGCTACCTTAAGTCTTTCTTACTCTCCGATCAGTCGCCTCCTTCCTTTTCTCTCGTTCTTCTCCTCCTTCCTTCACTTCTTACTTCCTCTCTCCTTTCTCCTCCCTCCTTACTTCCTTCTTAAACCTCTGATTCAGTCCATCATAATTCCTCTCCTCTTTACCTTCCCTCCTACCTTCCTCACATCCTAAGTCCAGCCTTATATCCTCCCCTCTCTCTTTCCTCCCTTCATCTTTTTAATACGTCCTCCTCCTCCTCTCTCGTTCCTCCTGTCTTCCTTTTCTCACATCCTTCCTCCCTCATTTACATCCCTTCTTCCCTCCAAACTTCTCTCTCTTACTTGAATCACATCATCTTCCTCCTTACTTCCTCCCCTCCTCCCATCTTCTCCTCACCCCCCTCCCATCTTCTCCTCACCCCCTCCCATCTTCTCCTCACCCTCCTCCCATCTTCTCCTCACCCCCCTCCCATCTTCTCCTCACCCTCCTCCCATCTTCTCCTCACCCCCCTCCCACCTTCTCCTCCCCCCCTCCCATCTTCTCCTCACCCTCCTCCCATCTTCTCCTCACCCTCCTCCCATCTTCTCCTCACCCCCCTCCCATCTTCTCCTCCCCCCCCTCCCATCTTCTCCTCACCCTCCTCCCATCTTCTCCTCACCCTCCTCCCATCTTCTCCTCACCCCCCTCCCATCTTCTCCTCCCCCCCCTCCCATCTTCTCCTCACCCTCCTCCCATCTTCTCCTCACCCCCCTCCCATCTTCTCCTCACCCTCCTCCCATCTTCTCCTCACCCCCCTCCCATCTTCTCCTCACCCTCCTCCCATCTTCTCCTCACCCTCCTCCCATCTTCTCCTCACCCCCCTCCCATCTTCTCCTCACCCACCTCCCACCCCTCCCCCTCCCTTCTCCCTGCCGTCCCTCCGCTGGTGTCGCTCGTCTTTAACAAAACATTTAACCAAACAGAGTAAAGCTTATTAGAATGGGCAGCTTAGTGTGTGTGTGTGTGTGTGTGTGTGTGTGTGTGTGTGTGTGTGTGTGTGTGTGCGCATCCCTGCATGCTTCCCATTCCTCATGCATGCATATTAATAATGTGTATATGCTTGAGCTTCTCAATGCCTCCCTGTGTGTGTGTGTGTGTGTGTGTGTGTGTGTGTGTGTGTGTGTGTGTGTGTGTGTGTGTGTGTGTGTGTGTGTGTGTGTGTGTGTGTGTGTGTGTGTGTGTGTGTGTGTGTGGTCATAAACACACAAACCGCTCAGTAAATAAGGTCGGTACTCTTTTACACCTTCAGCCAAAATATCAGAAATGATTTCACGAGGAATTTAGCTCCTACGGTCCACCTTCACTAGTTTTTTATTAAAGCTGAGGAGGTCAGAGGTCACAGGTCCTCCCAAGTGACCTTGAGCCAGAACAAACACACAGTCGATAGCTGCTGAACCTTTGACCCCCCAGGCAGCGTTTACTCTCGGCTCAAAATTTTCCTCCTCCAAAATTATTTATTTCGGAGGGATTGGCTGCGACAATTAGTAAATGACTCAATTTGCATATTCATAATCACTTTATTTTGATTAAAATAGCCCCCCCCCCCCCTCCTTGCAGCAGCTGGAGCACCAAATCTGCACTACACCTGTAAACCAGACCAGGGCCTGCTGAGGTGGCAGGATCCACAGGGGACGCCGTAAAATAGAAACATGGTGTTTCCCATGTGGAGCAACGAGGGTCTGTTTACTGGGACCTGAAACTGAACCGCACCTTTGATTTCATAACAGCAGTCTGAGAAGTGAAGCCGACACTGAAGTGCCTTAAACTGTCACCCTCTCTGCTGGCCACCAGGGGGCAACTCCTCTCTGGTTGTATAGAAGTCTATGAGAAAATGGTCCTACTTCTCTCTGCTGGCCACCAGGGGGCGACTCCTCTCTGGTTGTATAGAAGTCTATGAGAAAATGGTCCTACTTCTCTCTGCTGGCCACCAGGGGGCGACTCCTCTCTGGTTGTATAGAAGTCTATGAGAAAATGGTCCTACTTCTCTCTGCTGGCCACCAGGGGGCGACTCCTCTCTGGTTGTATAGAAGTCTATGAGAAAATGGTCCTACTTCTCTCTGCTGGCCACCAGGGGGCGACTCCTCTCTGGTTGTATAGAAGTCTATGAGAAAATGGTCCTACTTCTCTCTGCTGGCCACCAGGGGGCGACTCCTCTCTGGTTGTATAGAAGTCTATGAGAAAATGGTCCTACTTCTCTCTGCTGGCCACCAGGGGGCGACTCCTCTCTGGTTGTATAGAAGTCTATGAGAAAATGGTCCTACTTCTCTCTGCTGGCCACCAGGGGGCGACTCCTCTCCAGTTGTATAGAAGTCTATGAGAAAATGGTCCTACTTCTCTCTTGATGTATTATCTCAGTAAACATTGTAAACATGAGTTTATGGTCTCAATCTCTAGTTTCAAGTCTTCTTCAATCCAGCATGATGTTCATTTAGTACATTATGGTCCATTTAGAGTATTAGCTTATAAATGTGATTTCAATTTTGAGTTTCACGTATCAACCGTGTACATTCTGGTGTCGTCTGCGTGTTGTTGTTTCAGAAAGAGTTTAGCGCTCGCAAAGATGGTTTCCTGTCTGTGGTTCATATCTTCTCCTTTCATTGTTTAGCTGATAAAAACGTTAGTTCCACAAACAGGCGACAGAGTTTAATGACGTTGTTTAAGCGAGCAGCAGAATGTGTCACATCTGCTTCCAGACTCCTGTTCCACCTTAATAATCAGCTGTCCGTGTAACCACAGCTGCAGCCGTCGACGAAGCTCCGCAAGATTTTTACCCGTTACAAACAAAGGTTTTCCTGGACTTTTAATTTTAATTTGGTGAAGTGCGGTGCAGTTTTTTTTAATGACGTCTCTGTTTGGACACATTGAGAGCGAGCGGGTCGCCGTGGCAACAATATAGAAGATTAACAGTCTGGTTTCCACAACACTAAATCACAAAGAAGCTGCTTCTTAATTGTGAGGATTTGTTTTGTGATGGTTGAATATTTTTTAAGGCTGTTGGTGGAATATCAATAATAATAAGTGACATTTGAAGGCAACACCTTGGACTTCAGGGGATTCTAACAGGCATCTTTTCACTATTTTCTGACATTTTAAAGGGACAATAATTGGGCTGCCGGCAACAATTTCTCTTTTCATTATTGATTTAAACTGCAGATGAATGTCACGATTAATCTCAATGTGAAAAAAATAAACGTCCTCGGTGCTGCTTGTTATTTCCCCGTCGATCGCTTAATTGACACTTAATTGGAATAATAACTGATAATTAAAATAAATGTTTTTGAGTTGAGACTTGAAGGTTGACGCCTGGTTCACACTGGACGCGGAAGCGCCGCGAATAGACGCGTAGCGGAGCCCGCTTCCATTCGCCGCCCCTGTTAAGCTATGGTGTCGTTCACACCGGACGCGGAGCGCCGCGAATACGCGCGGCCCTCCCGCGCCGTGAAGCGATCGTTTCGGCCTCTGCTCTATTTTTTGCGCGTGCCGCGAGTGAACGCGTCAATTCTGGCAGGAAATCACACAGAGAAACACGAGACAATCCGGTCAATTTTCAAAATAAAAGCAATTTTCAAAATAAAACACCGCGATTGACAAACGCGATCATATTTGTGTATCTCAACTCGTCGGAAACAGGAAGAGACAATACATTTAATAAATGTGAAGAGTAGATAAAAAAAAGATGTGTATTTCAACGGTATATCTGCACTACTAGTGTCTACTACCATACACACTCTCTGTCTGTGTGTGTGTGTCCCTCTCTCTCTCTCTCTCTCTCTCTCTTTCTCTCGCTCAGAGAGAGAGAACGGATAAACACAAGAAGTGTACAAACTTCTTGGTTACAGAAACATGGCGTATTCATTTTATGGGGTTTAATTACTACTTGTCATATCTCGAGCTTTCAACCACATCTCTTGGGCTTCCTCGGGAGAGACTTTGGAGAGAACGAGTAAGTTTGGACGTTAAAAGAAACAAGACAGGGGCGGTCGGTGGCGCAGTGGATAAGGCAGCCGCCCCATGTACGGAGTCTCGGCCTCGGCGCGGAGATTAGGGCTTCGACTCCCGGCCCGGCGATCTCTTTCGCGCATGTCTTCCCCCTCTATCTCCCCTTTCCACACTGTCTCTCTCTACAAAAACAATAAAAATGCTTGCATGGCACTCTAGCCAAAAATAATCTTTAAAAAAAAACGATTTCACATACACTCGTTTTTTGGGGGACGGACGGAAAGTTGCAGCACAGAAACTTTAAAGGTTTTTCACGGCGTGACGAATGTCGCATTCATCTACATTCAAACGTCTCGTTTGGTTGTAAGTTCACTTTGTGGGACACAAAGATTTTCAAGCCTCGAGTTCGGCTTAGAGCATTTGGCCTTCGCCATCTTGGTTTCTTTGCAACCAGTGACAGGAAGTGACAAACTGTGGGAGGAGCGACGAGTGGCAGCAACCTTACTGGATCTGGATCCATCTGGATTCTGGTGTGAAGCTGCTAACAAAGTTAGCTTCAAGTCATCTTAGTAGCTAACTAGCATCGTTAGCATGGTAGCGAGCTGTCAAATTAGAATTCTAAGAACTTTCTTTTCTCCTCCTTTATAAATCTGCTTCGGATGATCGTGATGCCTGGTTGTAATCGTCCCGTCCCCCCTGGTGGCCAGCAGAGAGAATGACAGTTCAAAGGCACTTCAGTTGTTGGCTTCACTTCTCAGATCTTTGTAAATGTAGTCGGTGTTATTGAAATATTTCATGATGATTTTCACAGATCGTGTCATCAGATGTTGATGCAGGTGTTTGTTATGAGCAGCCTGTTACATTAAAGTGTGTGTGTGTGTGTGTGTGTGTGTGTGTGTGTGTGTGTGTGTGTGTGTGTGTGTGTGTGTGTGTGTGTGTGTGTGTGTGTGTGTGTGTGTGTGTGCGTTTTGTCACCGACCTCGTGTTTCTCAATTTGTCTCCCCTCCCTCCCCCCCGATGATTCTCCCCCAGCTCTCCCTCCCCGTTTCCTAATTGCTCTCCTTTTTCTTCTCTTGGCTCCGCCTCCCAGAGAAGCCCCCGTCTGATTGGTTGCGATGCGGCGGCGTGTTCCGCTCGCCGGTGATTATTTATTCTGCTTTTCATTTTCTTTATTTAACTTTGATTTCCCTCGGTTGGTTCTTTGAGATTGAGTGGGGAGCGTGGAGAAGGGGGGGGTCGTCCACCGGAGCCCGCAGGTTCAAGCCCCCCCTATATTGGCAAAACTTCCTTGCTCAAGGGCCCTTCAGCTCAGCAGTGAATATACCTACTTTGACCTCTGACCTCCTTGTGCAAGATTCAGTGCTGTGTTTATTTTCCAGAGAGAATATTTTATTTGAAATCAAATCAGAGAATCGGTACCATACGATTGATTCATGCATGAATTAATAGAATATTCTGTGTATTTCGGCACGGAGTAATCCTAATATTACCATGGCAACAGAGCCGAGGCTGCTGCCGGCGGCAGCACAACAGTAAACAAGATAAGGTGTGTGTGTTGCGTGACGAGGCATCTCCGTCTCATCAGTGAGATAAGAGGTGCAGGTTGAACCAGCAGCCAATCAGATCACAATCACTCCTCGGATGGTGATTGGAAATCGACGAGGAGTTCAGACGGCAAAGTTCGACTGGAAATTCAGATTTTTTTGGAAAGTCAACTTTCAATCGATGTTTGTTCTTTCACCGCTCAAAGATTTAATATCGTTTCATCCTGAACACAAAAAACTGTAACTGCTGTCAAATTTACGTCTTAAAGCACAGGGTCGGTACGGGCCTGGAAATCCTTGAAAACACTTTAGTGTGTGTTTCCAAGGTTTGGAAAGTGCTTGGATGTAGAATAAAGGTCTTGGAATGTGTGTTGTATGTGATGACATCTATGATAGAACAGAGAAAAGAAGATCTCCATATCTGAGGGACTGAAAACAGCATTTCCTGACATTTCTTTATGAAAAATGACTTTTGATGATGAACAGATGATGAAAATAGTTGGTGATTATATTTCTGTGGATCTGTTAGTGGAATTAGTTTTCCTTTCATTTGTGGTCGTTCTGTAAAAAGCTGTCTCCAAACATCATGTTGGTTGTTTAGAGGACAATAACATCTCATTTAATGTGATGAACAAGTGACAGAATAACTAGACTGAATACTGACCATTGGATTGATACAAAGATGGAGTTTACCACAGCTGGAAGGGGCTGGAAAAGCATGGAAATGCACCTGGAAGTGCTTGGAAGTGCTTGAATGTGACTGTGGAGAAGGTGTAGGAAGCCTGTTAAGCTGAAGATCGTGTTTAAATTCGTTTTTTATCTCATTGGCCCCAAAAAACGAAACGTGGTCTGAAAGCGTCTCTAAAAGACGGAGAGGAAATAGAGAAACTGGAAGAATAAATCTGGTTTGGAGTAAAGCACTGTGACTGATAAAAGTTTATTAGGAGTCCTTTTGTGGAGTTCTTTCTCTCAGCCCCCCCTCCCCCCCTCCACGCCCGGCTCTAAATGCTTCTTGGCAGGCCGTAAAGGCCTCGGAGGCAGCGTTACAGCCATGTGACAGTAAACCCTCCACAGAGAGCAACACTAATGGATTCTCCCGGCGAGGTGGCCCATCCCGCCATTCACACGCCGAGCCCCTTTTCTCTTTTAACCCCTCGCTGCGAAGGAATGCCTCGCACCTCCAGCCGCGCTTTTATACCCACAAGAACCATCGCTGGACGCTTATTTACATCCACATTTGCATTTCGAGGCGGTTTACAATGAGAGCCGAGCGCTACGTAGAAACGACGGGCGGGAAGGAAGTGAGACGCACGCCGGTCGGATGTTTGAGAGATAAATACCAGACTCATCTCAATCACGCTGGATTTCATAGCTGCAGCTTATAGATATGAAGACCTGGTGGAGGGACCCCCAAGGCCTATAGAGACCTGGTGGAGGGACCCCCAAGGCCTATAGAGACCCGGTGGAGGGACCCCCAAGGCCTATAGAGACCCGGTGGAGGGACCCCCAAGGCGTATAGAGACCCGGTGGAGGGCTCTTAAAAACTGTTGTGTTGAATTAATGATGTCTTCGTATCGGAGAGGAATAATAATAATAATAGTTATTTATGTGTATTTGGGACGTTGACAGTTAACAGACGTGATTATTGGTTTCATTGTGACAATCATAACTGGGATTTAGAACAGGGTTTCTCTGCTGTACGTTGTTTATAATAATAATGATGGCTGTGAGTTTATCCCAGAAAACCACAAATACATTTTTAGAACGTCTCTTTTTTTTACTAAATCCCCATATGAAGGATTTGTCATTAAATGTGCCCTTTTGTTGGAACCTTTTATCCAAAGCGCCTTACAGGGACGCTGAGTGCATACGTGGTCAGTAATGGTTACCATGGTAACGTCATGGCCTTCGTCACATGATCTAACCTGAGAGGAAAATAATAAAACCAACAACAATAACTGTATGTTTGGCATCTAAATCCCCATTTACATCGGATGTTGCTACGCTTGTTAGCTTAAGCTTTAGCTTGAAGTGTGATGTCACTCAATACATGACTTGCTAACGTGTTAGCACAACGTCTGTCATCGCCCACTGTAGCGTATGCTTATTCGTTAGTGACGAGTGCCATGACTCAGCAGTCTGCTAAACTGAATGATGATGTTTTAGCATCGAGTACGTCAATGCTAGCACAAAGGCTAAGGGTGCTAGCTTAGAGGAAGTGAGCAACAGGTTTAGCATCAAACACATTCATGCTAGCATCAAGTGTTAGCCTAGCGTGTATCGTAGTCTCAAGACCTCCTCTCCCGGAGGAATGTTAACACTTTCACCAAAGTTACAGACGGCAGCTTTAACACGTTTTCTGTTTCCCGCCGTGATGTCACTGTGATGTCACTGTGACGGGGCGGCGTCTGCTAGCGTGGACGGGCTGCACTGACCTACATACAGCTGAATGTTAGAGTCGCAGTCAGGCTTATATGGCAGCTCACGGCGGATGGAGGCGTGTTAGCTGAGGACACACACACACACACACACACACACACACACACACACACACACACTCACACACACACACACGTATACACACACACACACACACATATACACTCACACACACTCACACACACACACCATGTATGGCGTTCACTCGGAGACACGTGACGTGACGAAACGAGTCACACACATACACACACACACACACACAAATACACACACACACACATATACACAAATTCACGCACACGAAGAAGAAACAGGAAGACACCTGTAAAAATACACACACACACAGCGACTACCTCATGCATGTTTTATTGACCTGACTCGCTCTCTTTCTACTCCTCCTCTTGTCTCGCCTTCTCATCCCTCCTTCTCTCTCTTCTTCTGTTCTCAATCCTCTCCTTTGTTTCTCCTCCATCTCTCCCTCCTTCACCATCATTGACCTCTCCTTCGCTGATCAGAGAATACTACTTCCTCTCCTCCTTCCTCCGTTTGTCTACTTTTCCTCCTTCCTCCTTGTGTCTTCTTCCTCTCCTCCTTCCTCATTTTGTCTACTTCCTCCTTTTGTCTGCTTCCTCATTTTGTCTCCCTTTCCATGTTCCTTTCATCCTCTCCTCTTCCTATAACTTTCCTCCTCTACTCCTCCCACTTCCCCTCCTCCTCCTCTTCCTCTCCATCCCTTGACACCTCGTGACCTCCTCTCTCGACCTCTTCATCATTTTCTCCTCCTCTCTCTTGTCTCCTCCTCTACCTCCACCTACATCCTTTTCCTCTATCATTGCTAAACACTCCTCCTCCCCTGCCACCTCCTCGCCTCTTGTCTCCTCCTCATGTTTCTCCACCCACCACCTGTTCCTCTCTTCTCCTCCTCCTCTGTGTGTGTGTTTTGTGTGTGTTACCTCCTCCACCTCTCCCCTCCTGACCTCTCCTCTCACTCTTCTTTCACTCCCTCCTGACCTCCCTCCTCCTCCTCACCTCCTCCTCCCCCCTCCTCTTCTCCTAATTAGCACCTGAGCATACAGGGCTGGTTAATATTCGGCGGCGAGGCGCTGCGACGGCAGAAGGGCACCTCGCCGTCTCTCCTGCGCTGCTGTTGCCATGGTAACGCCATGGAAATGAAGCTCCGCTCTCTGTCTCCATCTCTCTCTCTGTCTCTTTCCTAATTTTTTGGCCCACCTCCTCCCCCCCCTCCTCCCCTTTTCACTTTTTAATGAGTCACTGCATCCATTATGTCTGAGGATGGAAGCATGGCAGCCGAGTCACGGGGGGCAAAGCGGCGTCGCGCTCCAGGACGGAAAACTACACATTTTAAAAGGGCAAAAAAAAAGTTTTTATTTCTTTAGGATTTAAAAAAACACAACTGTGGAGCCCATTGTGAGGCGTTCCTCTGACAGATGTTTGATTGGTCGCTCCGTCCAAGGACGATGTTATTTATTTATCTGCAGTTTCACACAGGTGTGTGTGTGGGGGGGGGGGGGGTTCTGGCGGAGACCTTGGCCTTGATGAAGTTCTTTAAAGCGTCTAATTGTATTTCATTCATATTTCATGGTCGCGGCGTCCAGACGGTTTGCAGAGGGAGAATTGATAGTGTCCTGTGTGTGTGTGTGTGTGTGTGTGTGTGTGTGTGTGTGTGTGTGTGTGTGTGTGTGTGTGTGTGTGTGTGTGTGTGTGTGTGTGTGTGTGTGTGTGTGTGTGTGTGTGTGTGTGTGTGTGTGTGTGTGATTTTATTATCAGTATCTACTCATAAGATTTGCGGTCGCACACTCGTCAGGAATCAGACTTTTGCCTCCCCGCCTCCCGACTTTTATTTACTTAAATGTCGACAGAATCACAAATGAAATGAAAGTTAATATGAATTTTGGAGATAAAACGAGACGCAGGCTTAATAATAAAAACAATCCAACAGCAGAGATATAATGTCTCACGTAGGAAATGTGGCAAGAAGTTATTGAGCGTGATCAGAAAGATCGTCTATAAAATGCCCACAATGAAGCCTTAATGGTCTGAACCAGTCCAAGTATAATAATCATGATATATTAATCATAATAATAATAATAATATTTAAATCAAAACAAATAAGAATCGGAGAAGATGCAACCAGAGAATTTATGGGAAGATGACTCAAACAATATTCCGAGAGAAAGAGTCCCAAATTTGCCACTTTATAAATATAAATATCCGATATAAACACGTTGCTTGATCCTGCTAACACCGGATGTTTACTGTTGCTATGGTAACAAGTAATGCATGTTAGCCCAACAGCACAATCAATTAACACCCATAAGATGCCAGTTTGTCCTCATATTAATAAAACTAACAATAAGCATCAACATCATCACCCTAAGGACCGTAACGAGGTGATGTCACACGTTGGATTCATTAAAACATAAACGTACATTCATGGGACGTTAGCTAGCATAAATGCTGGTTGTTAGCTTCGGAATAAACTTTTTTTCTCCGAATATTGCCCCCCTCTCTCGGCTCCGTTTTTATTTATTTACTTTTTTCCCATGCCGTTGTATGTTTCATCTTTAATATGAAGTATTTGTGTTCACGTATAAAAGCTGGTGTTGCCTTTTTAAAAGCTGTTAAATACGACGTTCTAAAGGATCGACCAATAATATGTATTTATTTTTTTGATGACAATCGGAGCAGCGAGCTGATGGAGGTGAACGTGAACAGACGTGACAGATTGACTGATGTCGTTCATATTCAGCTCTGCAGACTTGACCTTCAGCTACTTGCAGATAAGCGAGTTTGGCCGAAGTCGACGCACATCGGCGAGTGGCGCTCCGGTTCTCCAGCCAATCAGCCGAGACCTGAACGCCTCTCTCAAGGTCAGGACGCTCGAATCGCTTTGTTCGCATCGCTGCATCAAATCCGTCATTTTGCTCGTCTGCCGTTTAACACATCATCTCGTGCTCAAAGTGCCGTTTGGCCATCGGTCCGTGGTTCCCAACGCGGGGCCCAGCAGGGTCCTCAGAGGGCTTCCAGAGGGTCCTCAGGCAACAAGAACAGCTTCTTCACTAAAGAGATTAAATCCAGTCCAGGAGCCGCCATGCCAAAGTGTTCTGGATCGATATCTACAAATCTTATCTCAGGGTCTCACTGCAATATTCATATTTTATTTGAAAATGATTTTATTTCCAGGATAAACACTTTACTGTTTTCAAGTCGCTCCTCAGGCAAAGTTTGACACCGTGGGGTTGCCAGGTTTTAAGAAAATTGGCAACCGCTGGTAACATATAAAAGGAAAAGGTCAGCAAAACAAGCACACCGTTAACCTGTGAATGACCTGAACACGCCCAGGACCTGAACAGAGGTCTCCTGAGTGAAAGTCCTGAGTTTGTTAAGTGGACTTTCTCACTTGTTGTCTTTTCTTCTCTCGTTATCGTACCATGTAACCTTAATAACGTTCACACCAGAAATATTCAAACGTATCCGAGGTTTCACGTAGATTTCTTCCGGAACATGTAAAGTCTGTCTTCAGGGCATCGGCAGACAAATAGAGAAAAGAAACATTTTGATGTCACTGCTTTTACATTTTTCATAAATCTTGACATTTTGTCTTCAAGGAAAATGTGTTGTAATAAAAGGTTTTCTCCACTGTGAGGGATGTTTTTCTGATCAAATATCATCGCGTTATCAATATCAAGGTGCTTGTGATGTCGTCGGTATCACCCAGACCTGATAGAGGACCCCGGTGGGACGGATTACCCCCCGTGGTCTAACAGGGCCGGCCTGAGGTAACCTGAGGTGGAAGGCGTGACGTCCTTTCTGTAGGTTTGTGGAACGCTTATATAACAGCAGTGAGATCTGGATCTCTATAAGCTGAAGAGGAAGCGGCTGGAAATAGCCCGGTGCTCTGAGAAGAGCTGGGTCATACTACCAGCTGTGTTAATGATGCATTAGCACCACGAGGTGCCTACACAAAGGCATCCTTTGATCAATCATTCAGCATCCACACACACTTATATCAACACACACACACACACACGGAGCTGTGCTGCATGAGGACCCGAGGACCGGTGGAGGGGGGTCAAGGGGACTCCAAAAACCAGGACACTGTTACTTTCCATATGACACCGTCTCGTAAGCTCCCGTTACCCAGGAGGCCGTGCGGTGAAAGCAGTAGGGTCTCGTGTCTTGCTCAAGGGCACCATCAGCAAAGTCAGGGGCCCTTCGTGAAGGCCCTTCAGGTGTTTCAGGGTCTGTGGTCTCCACGTTAAACACCCTTTTATTGTGGTGGGAAACTACTTTTGTTATCAACGTCATTCGGTGCATTTTATTGTGAAACAGGAAGTGTTGTCACCCCTTTCAGACCCTTTTGATCTGTACGACAGCGTATTAGGTTGGGCTAAGATGCTAGTGGTAGCTTTCACTTGTCATAACCGATATACAAACAAGTTGCTTGGTTCCGCTATCACTGGATCTTTGCCGTTGCTATGACAACAAGTGAAAGCTACCGCTAGCATCTTAGCCCAACCGCCCCGATCAATAAACACCCATAAGATGACAGTTTGTCCTCATATGAATAAAAGCAACAATAAGCATCAACATCATCACCCTAGGGACCTTAACGAGGCGTTGTCACACGTAGAAACATAAACGTACATTCATGAGAAGTTAGCTAGCATAAATAATTAATCCTTAATAAACTCGCAAATTTGTAAAATTCTTTCTCTGAATATTGCCCATTGGATGTTCGAGACATTGGAGCACCTGAGAGAATGTTGATGACCAACAATAAGTTTAGCAACTTTGTAAAAAAGTCTCGATAGAGCAGACACACACTCACTCACGCACTCAAACAGTTGGACACATCATCTCCTGGCGGTTACATTTCATCAAAAACAAGGTTGTAGCAGCTGCAGGATGAGATTGTTATCAGGTTGAGAACAGATTTGACACTTCAGGGTAAAACCAGAACGTCGTTCTGGATCGTATCTGGAGCGTCGGTTGCAGGATGAGTTATGAGCTCTCCTCGTTCAGATCCCCGGTGGCGAGCGTCCCCTCCAGTTTGCCCTTGTTCCAGTAAAACGTCTTTAACCCCTCCTATTAGCACACTTGGCGCCTTCCGATCTTCTTTTCGTCCTCCTAATTTGTCATTTCATTTCCCAAGATATCTCCTCATTACCTTCTTTTTGGGGCTCCGGGTTTGTTTTATGGCTTCCTTGACACCCTTTCCTCCCCGGCGTGCCCTTGTTCGCCGCCACATGCATCTGAGCGGCCTACAGTCGGATAGATGGATGGATGCTGGGGGGGTCGGGTGGTGGTTTGCCCTTGATGGAGGAGAAAGTCTGATATGTGGTCCTGATCGGAGCCTCGGCTGGGCCGATCCACTCCAGTTACTCTGGTGTCACTTTCACTGGGGAGTCTTCGGTGTCCTGGTCTGGATTTGGACGATCTGGGGGGAAAAAGGTCTTGAATGTCACCTTTTGTCTCAAATTATCGGAGCCGGCCTTGAAAAATCAAGCCAGCGGAAAAAATAACAAAAAAAAAGAAGGCCGACTAATGTTTTTGTGCTCGGAGAGAAAAAAGACTCAATCTCTGTCTCTCTTTCAAAAAGAAAACCCTCTTCTTGCAATTTAGCAAATCGGTGTTGTCACGGCTGCAGATTTATTATTTCCTCCATAATTACGGAGCGCTGCCGCTGCTCCCAACAATCCCCTGTACACAAATACTGCTCAAGTAATTACAAGGCTGCATGGAGGCGAGCTGAGCCCAACAGAAATGGGACGCAGCCAAGCAGCATATGACTCCCATCGTGGTTGGCCGAGTCCTCCAGGCCGATCAGTGATGCAGCAAAACATGACTGTGGTGGGTTTCCTCCGTCGCTTCGGCCTGCAGCCGCCGTCCAGCCTTCTTCTTCCTGTCTCTACGCCTACACGCTTACTTTCCTTCTTCTTCCACCTCTTCCTATACATGAACCCTCTGCTGTCTCCTCTTCACCTCCTCCTACACTCCTCTCCTCTCCTTTCATCTCTCCTCTGGCAGCAGCTGGCAAAGTATTTTTAAGCAAACCGACACGGAGCGAAGCAGGAAAACGTGAAATCACATTATTGTTGAGATAACGTCGGCATTTGGATTATTTTATTACCTAGAAATCCAAGCCAGCAGCTCTTTTTGTTTTTTGCTGTCTTCATGAAAAAAATGGGACAATATTGGAGAAATAAATGCATAATAATAAAAATAAAACAGCAGCTCACAGGATGTTATATGAAAATAATCCTAATAGATAAATGTGTCCATTAAAAACTTGTATGCACAAACTTATATACACACATACTCTAAATATAAATCATGGGTGCCTGCTAGAAATGAGTAAATTATATAAATTAACGAGATATTTCATCGTGAATCCGACGCCTCAACTCCAGTTCCGAGGTTTTAACGTCCGTTTTTTATGTGTTGAAACTCTGTTTTGGGGCATAAAGTTTAAAAAGTAAAGTCACAGATTTGTTGTGGTGGTCTGGCGGACGCGGTCCTGGTTTTCGGTCTGGATAACGAGCTGCTGAAGCAATGCGGGCTGTAAACTGACCACAGTCAGCTGATGGTGTAATAGTGACTGAAACAAGCTGATTCACTGTTAAGTGACTCTTATTGCTTTGTTTTCATCCAATTAGTTACCAAAAACAACTAAATATTCCATTTACAATTCTACAAGACAAGAAAAGTCGACGTCCTCTATGATGTTTAGCATTTGGGCTTCGGCTCGTACAATTCTATATATATTTAGTCATTTTAATGCAAACTATGATGTTTTACTAAACCTAATGATGTAGTTTGTCGGGGTTTGCTTAGTAAAGGTCAAACGGGGTTTTTGGAGTTTGACCTTTACGAAGGAATTAAAGTGAGGAAGTGTCGAGTTTTTCTTTTTTTTTAACCGTCCCTGAACTTCATAGATCTGCATCCATACCTAAATCCATCCGGATCTGGTTTGACTGGCCCTGTTGGATCTGGTTTGATGGCCCCTCTTGGATCTGGTTTGACTGGCCCCTCTTGGATCTGGTTTGACTGGCCTCTCTTGGATCTGGTTTGACTGGCCCTGTTGGATCTGGTTTGACTGGCCTCTCTTGGATCTGGTTTGATGGCCCCTCTTGGGTCAGATTTGACTGGCCCCTCTTGGATCTGGTTTGATGGCCCCTCTTGGGTCAGATTTGACTGGCCCCTCTTGGATCTGGTTTGACTGGCCTCTCTTGGATCTGGTTTGACTGGCCCTGTTGGATCTGGTTTGCCTGGCCTCTCTTGGACCTGGTTTCGGGGTTGATGTCCGTACATGGTGGTCTTCGTTGACTGGTTGCCTCATTAGTTTGAAGTGTTGCTGTAAACAGCAATGTAAATGCATAAGATTTATAATAACGTAGATTAGTTCGGTCTCACTGCACACGGCGGCTCTCCAGACCGGACTCTGGATCCTGGTGGACCTGAATCTGTCTCCTGAGCCGGCGGAGGAGCTGATCAAGGCTGCGAGAGCATGAAATATGTCCAACATGAAGTGACACTGGGGACAAATAACAGCTTGCCCAATACTAATTAAGTGTTGAAATGCTCTCAGTTTTTCTGGCAAATGTGTTTCCCCCCCCGCCCCCTCCCCCCCCGCCCCCCCCCCTAAATGACTGGGACACCTTTTCAAAGCTTCAACTCTTCTGATGAAAAAGAAAAGAAGCACAAACCTCATTTTGTCATATTATTTTTGTGATATTTCTGTTAAAATGTGCGTTTGATTCGTCAGTCTGGGTTGTTTTTTTCCTGCCTCTTTAAACCCCGGTTGTCCCTCCTGTCCTCCATCTTTCCTCTCCTCCTTCCTCCTTTCTTTCTCTCCTCCTCGTCCTCCCTCTCTCTGTCTGCCAGGCCGTGGCCTACTTTAAACCTCTCCTGCTTTGTTCTCTTTCATCAAACTTTTCACTCTTCTCCTTTATCTCTCTGCTTCCGTCTCTCGCTCTCTCTTTAAAACCCTCCCCTCTTTTTACCTGTTTCTCCTCCTATGTATTGATACCTGCTCTCTCTCTCCTCCGTGTCCATGTGTCTCCACCTCGCTCGCCCTGCTTCCATTGTGTGGCTGATAGCTGTCAGGAGATCTCATCAGCGAGTCTCTCTTATTACATGATTACAGGCTAATTATCCTGTGAAGTTGTCTTTGCCCGAATCCATGAAATGCTTAATGTCTTTTTAATGGGCTTAGAGACTTTTCTCCTTCTTTGTCTTGGTGTTGCCGTTGGACTCTTCGCTTTATTGCGTTTGCTTCGGCCGGGAACAGCGTGTCCTGATTAAGTGGCACTTTGGATTTTCTGCTTTTATTTTTAACTCCTGGTGAAAGGCCGGCATCGGAGGATGAGCTGGACCTGATGATGAATCTGCGTTATTAGAAACACTTATTCGATATCCGTCTCATATGAGATCTCTGAGGTCTTCTGTACGTCGTAGCTTCGTTGTCCCTTTTACAACACGTCAAAAATCCCGCCGCTAGCTCCGTTTAGGCGTTCTAACGACGACGCTCGAGCAAAGAGGTTTTTCAAAATAAACTTCTTCACTGAAAATGTACAGTTTGGGCTCCTTAAATGCGTCTCGTTTGAAAATAAACGTAGATTTATCGGGTTTGTAGATTCGTTAGTTGAAAGAGTCGGGAGTGAGAATGTGTTTAAAAAGTATTTATCAAATACAGACCAGCTGCATGTGCAGATATTATGAAGGATTAAACAGCAATTCAAATGAATTACAAGGTTTTTTGAATGTTTGTTGTATTTGAGTTTTTTGTGGGGTCAGCGGTCTGAAACCCAAATATATTGAAATTACAAACAGTTTGATATAAAACTGATGATTCATGAGGACATCAGTGAGTCATCACGGCTGGAATGAATAAATGTTCTGCTTGATGAATGACTAATGCAATTTTGCAAGGTTATCTATTATAGCTAATTTTCTATCGATAGAATGATTAATTCAGTTCTGATGAAGCCGACAAGCTGAGTATGAACTAAAGGAATAGAGACATATAATAATAATGTCTAAGATTTTAATGTTTTACACCTGAGGGAATTATAATGACCAGCAATTATGAAAGATGATATTAATGCATTATTATCATTGTTAGTATTATGAAGATAGTGCTTATATATAATTCTAAGTGCTATGAGCAGATTATAAAGCTTTATTAGTATATTTGTAATGCTTGCGTTGTAGAAAGCTTTATCAACAGTCTTTTTTAGGAAACTGTGTTGCTTCTTTTGTCATAAATATTTCATGTTGTAGAGAAATCACTTCACGTTTTCAGGGGTTTTAAGTTTTACTGCTTCATATCCAACGTCCTGACTTTAAAGGAGCATTTGATCCAAAGTGTATAATAGTACATCGCTGCATATATTTCAGTACAAGCGACCCCAGCAGGAGAATGGAATCTCCGTTGATGTTGCCGTGTTTTATCCTCGCTGCTGTGTTGATCTCACATCTCTCAAATAAATAGAACCAAAAGCTCAGTTTGCCTGTTTACAAAAGTGCAAATTATCTATTTTCTACCCTCCTGTCATTGCCCATCATGCATTTTTCCTGTTCTTTGTCTTATCCTGGGTGAATGCAGCGCATCACTTCACACAAACAGTATCAACATGACTTCTCTCTGCATTTTTTTCCCTAACATGTATTTTTCTCTGCTTTTAGTCTCTTTCCCCCCCAAGTGGATGAACACAAACAATATTAACATGTCATTTTGCCGCTCTGTGTTTGTCTCTGCAGCTTGCCTGCTGACTGTGATGCCCTCCCATGACGCCCCGGTTGGTAGCTGACACTGCCAGTGAGCGGGAGACGCCACTGCACAACCGGTCCTGGGCCGGTGCCGTCAGCCGGTTCTCGCACACCTCCCTCTCACACACTGGAGACTCCAGCTCCGCCCGCCTACCAGTATCCACAAGCATCAGCTCCGATCCACCCCAGTAAGGCCCTTCCAGAAGCCGAAACACTGACGCCCTCAGCCAGCACCAGCAGCAGCAGCAGCCAAAAAACGCAGTATCGTCAACGCAATCAGCAACACCAGCACCACCATCACCACCACCAGCAGCAGCAACAACAACCATCATGTCCAGTCGTAGAAAGTCCTCCACCC
This sequence comes from Eutrigla gurnardus, assembly GCF_963514095.1. NCBI lineage: Eukaryota > Metazoa > Chordata > Actinopteri > Perciformes > Triglidae > Eutrigla > Eutrigla gurnardus. The sequence continues at coordinate 23,423,662 of NC_139928.1, read as the reverse complement.
CCTGCATGGTCCGGGTCGAACAGCAAGTTGACCCGGAGGAGGTGATGGACATGGAAACTTCGGCGGACAACAATGCAACAGAAAAAGAACAATGTGAATCATCTGAATCTGCCAAAAAGAGTCAAGACCCCCAGCAGGGTAATTCAGAGAATCCAGACCAGCAGACCTTTCCAAAACCAGTGGAAATCCAGAATCCTGAGCCATTAGAACAAGAGGAGCAGTCGGGTGAGAAAAACCAAGCCCCTGTCATTGAAGATGTAGACGCCACTGAGGAGAGGGACTCCGACCCGGCCTCCCACATAAAGCAGCCCAGAGGCTATGAGTGCAAATATTGCCCTTTTTCAACGCAGAACCTGAATGATTTCAAAGAGCACGTGGACTCCAGCCACCCCAACGTCATTCTCAATCCATTGTACCTCTGTGCCGTCTGCAACTTCAACACCAAGAAGTTCGACTCGCTCACAGGGCACAACGAGAGCCAGCACCCGGGCGAGACCAACTTTAAGTTCAAGAGGATAAAGAGGAACAATCAGACTATCTTAGAGCAGACAATCGAAGGCAAGGACAGTTCAGCTGAATGCAAAGTGACGGGTGAACAGGGTGACAGCAACGGCAGCGCCGTGTTTCCACCTTGCATATCAGCCACGGTGAAAACCCCGGACCTTGTCCAGTCGCTCTATCAAGGGAGCGAACTGAAAAGCCAGCGGGATGGCCTGATCCAGAAGAATCAAATCACAGCAGTGAACATCAATGGAACAGTCATCATCCCTGAACCCACCATCCTCCAAGGGCTCTCCCATGTCACCCCGATGCTCCAGCGGCCACCCAACATCAACTCTGTACCAAAAATAGCTGTTCCCTTGAACACCACCAAATATAACCCTTCTTTAGATGACAACTTGACGTTGATCACCTCCTTTAACAAGTTCCCTTACCCGACACATGCTGAGCTGTCGTGGCTGACAGCTGCCTCCAAGCACCCGGAAGACCAGATCAAGGTCTGGTTCACCACCCAGCGGCTTAAGCAAGGCATCACCTGGTCCCCAGAGGAGGTGGAGGAAGCTAGGAAGAAGATGTTCAATGGCTCCATCCCTCCTGCACACCACACATTCACCGTCCTGCCTACAAATACCGTCTCTCAGCCGTCAGTCAAATCCTCCCAGCAGCCCTTTGTCCACACTACAGTCGGGATAGCAAGTCATGTACGAACAACCGCATCCAATGGGTTAAGTGTAGTCGCCACTGCAAACTCTCCTGCTGGAGTTTCAGTTGGATCAAGCCTTGCCCTTAAACGATCCCTGCCAACATACCTGACAACGGTGTTCGGCCCAGAGTCCAAGCGGCCCATCATGGCAGTCGCCCCCCATTCTGGCGATGCTAAAGACAGGTGTCTCATGGCTCCTCCACCCCCTCCTCCTCCAAAAGACCGCCTCCCAATGGCTCCGCCTCCTGTTCCCATGGAGATGAAGAGACCTGTAGCAGTTTCTGTGGCCAACACGGAGATGAAGAGGCAATCCACTACTGTGCCTTTAATGCCACCACCATCATTGTCATCATCACCATCTTTGTTGTCCAAAGGGAAGATTCCCTCGACGTTAGGGAGTCCCAAAACAAAGCCGGTCGTGTCGCTGCCCTCCCTACTTTTTCCAGAATCTTTAACCAGGCCACTGATAGTTCCCCCACCTATCTTTGCCCCGCCATTTAAAAACACATTACTTTATGCTCTTAATTCGCCCATCGCTTCCAAAGAAAAGCACCCAAATGCTCACGCTTTGCCAGCCGCTGATCTGAAGCTGCCAAACTCCCCCCCACCTATTACCCCACACACACGGAGGCCGACCATTATCCAGTCCATCCGCGCTCCAGCTAAAGCGCCGACCCAGATTCCAGGGTTTCCTTCGGAGAGCAAGAAACTAAAAGAGCAGCAAGGAGTGGAGGTGAAAGTCAGCTACCCCAGAGGGGATAAGGTGCTCACTCCTCTGGCAGAGGCCAACGGGACATCTCGCATAGATGGCAAATGGTCCCACGATCAAACATATCTTGCTCGCAACAATGGGGTCCAACATTTTGATGGACCGCTAGCAGCGCTGAAACCAGACTTTCAGCAAAAGTCATCGGTGCTGACCCAATTTCCCTTGCTGGAGAGGATGAAAGGAAAGACGGCGGAACAGCTCAAGATCTTGGAGGAGAACTTCCTAAAGAACAGCTTTCCCACACTCAGCGACGTGGACAATCTGGCGGGCACCACCCGTCTGTCTCACCAGGAAATCGACAGTTGGTTTGTGGAGCGCCGTGCACTACGCGACAACCTGGAACAAACCCTTCTCAACTCCATGGGCACGAAGAGGATGGGCACCGGCGGCATCGCCAAGAAACGACTACATCAGCAGCAACAGCAACACCAAACTCTACAGCTGAATGGGATTCACAAAACAAGCACGGGTGTGGGCCATCTTAAAAGCCCTCTTCCACCCTCTTCCACCCTGCCCATCGTCGCCCCCTCAATCCCCAACCAGAACTCCTGCTCAGTGCCTCCAGACAGCCGACCCCTGGTGCTCCTCAAGGACGATTTTGCTCAAATGCGGTGGCCTTCCCCTGAGGAGTTCAGCCAACTGGAGGGTCGGACGGGACGCGCCGAACTCGCCCGCTGGTTCAACGACAGTCGGCTGCAGAGTGCCAGCCTGGAGCTGACAGAACTTTTTCAAAACAATGGCGTGAACGGTGGGCAGGGGCCGCCCATGTACTCGCCCAAAAACGTTCCCCCCAGCATCCTCCAGCGCTGTCAGGAAGGAGCCCTGACAAACAGCAGCAGCAGTAAGGTGTTGGAGGTGGAGTTGGGCTGGCTAATGGAGCAGCGTGCTAACAGCTTCAGCAGTCAACAGCAAGATGAGGTCCAACACCGGCTGGCTGGCAGGTACTTTATTCATATATTGAAAGTATTATATTTAGGTTTTTTGTTTAGATTTAGTGGTTTTGGTTAACTTATAAGTGATATTAGTGATCCTTGTCATCCATTAATTTACCCCTCCTATTCCCCCAGACATTTTCTGTTGTATGATGGTGTACCTATAAATTGATCTAATGCGAGCTGCTAAGCTAACATTAGCGATATGATATACAATGAAAATTCACAAACACGGCACAGAACATTGCAGCCATTCAATAGTGCATCTATGTACACAGTTTATTATCTTTCTTCTTTATTAGAGTTAATATTTGCCCATTTTCTGGGCAGAATTTCAAGGACAAACAAGGCTGCAGGTATTTGAACGATACATGTGATGTGGAGAGAGAAAACCTGTGAATGTGACTCGACTGACAGGCGCTGCTCTCGTCTGATTTCATGCAAACAGGGATGAGAGCGACTCATCACACATAAATGATGCACACAACCACGGAGAATAATGGAGATCCGTCTTCCTCAAACAGCCAAAACCTGTTTTTGTCGGTGGGCTCAGATTCCTGCCAATGCCACGCAATCTCACAGCAGTTTGTGAAATGGCCCCGAAATTGAAATCTACTGATTCGTGTACATGCGCACGCATTTAGCACATTTTTATGTCGCTCAGCACGACTTGAAAATATTGTTTTTCCTTTAGAAGTATCATTGAAGCGTCATTCATGCCTGTCACACTTTTCTCCACGTTTTTCAGAAAAGGCATTACGATGAAAAACTGACATTAGGTTTAGGCAACAAAATGAATGTCAGGTTTAGGCAACTAAACAGTGTTACAGTGGGGTTGACCAACGATGAAGCTCATCTGATAAAAAGTCTCAAGTTCAGTTGTTTCATCTAAATTGCCTGAGCGGCTTTTCCAGCGTGTCTAGCGTAGAACCTCGTCCGTCCTCAGAGCCCCAAGTTCGCAGCTTTCTACCCACGTAAATCTTCCAGGAAGGCTCTGCAACCAAAAAGCATTGTGCCTCGTCTCAGCGGGTTTGTGTTGTTGTTTTCCAGTCGCCACACTAACATTGTTTTCAGGACATTAACCCACAAATCGACGAGACTCTATTTAGTCTGCCTTCCCTTCCAGGGGCTTGGGAGATCTTTGGCTAAATAACGGAGCCATTAGGTTGGAAACCAATATCTCCACAATAATTTGGGCAAGAGTTTTATTCTTCCCATGAGTCAGCTCTGCGTTTGGAAAGCACCACACTGAACCTGCACCGACAGCACATTGAAATCCTTCTGGTTGGTGTTGGTTTTTATGAGCTGTGTACACAACAAAGGGCACCGGGATGGAGAGTCATCTTCACGGCTTATTTACAGTAAATTCAGTCAAATGTTGCTAAAGAACAGGCTCTGATCGGGCGGGGTCACCTCCTTATGAAAGTTAAACTAATGCAACCGTAGTATTTTGATCATCGATTAAAAAGCAGAAAATGCTATTTGGACAAAACATTTAAAGACGATCACTTTGGACTTTGAGAAACTGGGATTTTTCACTATTTTCTTACGTTTTATAGACCAAACGATTAATAAATGAATCTAGAAAATAAGCAGCAGTTTGATCAATAACGAGAATAATAGTTAAAAGTGATCTTTTTATTTCACAAATAAAAAATATTATTTGTAAAAGTTTGTCCCAGTTTTCATCCCGGCGTCTGACACGAGAATTATTAGTTTCTCCTCACTATAATTAAAAAATAATGTCACACTTATGACCCAGTTGTGTTTAATTTGATTGTGAGCCTCGTTCATTTAAATGTTGAGAAAGAAAGAAAAGATTGACAGCTCCCCTTGATTCTGAAAAAACAAATAGTTAAAAACAGATTTCACAAATGATTTGGCTGATTTATTTCTGTCACTTTCCTTTGTCTGCCAGAAGGAAACGTCTTCACTGCGTTTCTCAGAGAAACTGTGAAGTCAACAGTAATAAAATGTATACAAAATTAAGTGAAAATGTAAGTTAATGTTCTATATAGATATTATTTTAATTGGTAATTTCTCAGTTTGTAGAACATAGAGAATTCTCTTTGATATTTATATGAAGACAAAAAAAGTCAATGATATGATTGTCCTGACATTTCTTACCAAAATTATAACAATGTGTCTTTTTATGATGGAAAATTGCTCAAAAGGCCATCTGCTGTTTTAATTCAGCATTAATCTTGTACGCCGTTTCAGGACTAATCTACATTATGAAATAAATCATTTTAACGTCTTTCAATACAACAAGTTCAAACTCCGTTCTCTTCACATTTTCAGGGTGATGTGTTGGTCAATATTCACTTTTTACGTGCATCCTGTCTTTTCAAAATACATTTCACAGGAAGTTAGGTTTTTTGCGCTGGTTCGAATTCAAATTGAACTCGCAGTGTCACTTTAAGAAACAGCATCACTTCTTGCAAAACTTGACATTCATTCAAATTAAAGCTGAAAATGACAACATCATCAGCAAACAGGCAAATATAACATCTGTCTGTAGAGTTTCCTTGTGAACAAAGTTATGTTTGCGGTAATATTTTAATTTTGTCGGCATCCTCGAGGTCTAACAGACACGCTGATCCATCTGGATCCGAGTCTGGATCTGGATCTGGATCGGCGATGAACCTGTAACTGTCCGTTAACCCGCGGTCGTGTTCGACAGGCTGCGGCAGCAGAGTGCGGCCGAACTGAAGAATGGCGGCCAGAACGGGGGAGGGGCGCGGGAGATGTTCGGCGGCTGGCTGGAGGACGGACGTTCGCGGAGAGGACGGGATCTGCTCCTGGACCGGGACCGCAAGCTGACGGAGGACGCGTCTGGGAGGCTGACTGGATAAACGGTGAGAGAGCGCCTGTGATTGGTTGTTTTCTGTCAGCTGACCTTTGCTTCAGAGGTGCCTGATGTTTGTGTATATTTAACAGTCCTGAGATAAAGACCAATATGTTTTTATTAAACCTGAGACTGAACTACATTCTCTAATTATCTCTGAGTTTGCATGATTAATCCCTTATTGTTTAAAATGTCATAATGATTAATGACCTGCTTTTAAGTGATGCGTGAGAAACATTTACCAGTGCGACGGAAGGAGCCTCGTTTAGAAGTCTGTTTGTTCTCTGAGCTCTAATCAACAAATGTTTGCAATGCTGATTTTTAATTACATTTATGTTCTAAAACCCAGCTTTTTTTCATCGTATTGAGGGTTATGCAAAACACCCGCTCGTCCTCTTGACTATTTGTCTGATTCCACGTGAACGCAGCGTAATGACTGTTAGTAGTAAGTTAGTGTCTTTAAAACTGTCTGCACGGCCAAGTCGGCAGAGTGGAGTGATTTAAAGGGAGCGGGGCCCCGGCGTCTCCGCCCGTCCCCCCAGTCCGTCAGTGTGGAAGCCAACACCTCGATCCGGGGCAGCAAACAGAAACCAGTCCAGCCAGTCGGCGTCTGTGTGTGTAGCTGTGTGAGTTTTGGCTGCGGCTCCCGGCAACAAACACCAACTTCAGGGACATTTAGGGAGGCGGGGGGAGACAAAAAAAGCATTCATTGGAGGCCTAAAATAGCAGCAGACCCCCCGGTGTGGTAAAGTTTGAGAGATGAAAAGCTTCGCCCGGGGCCAAGTGTGACGACAGAGCCAGCAGCTTCTGTTCTGACAGAAGAGTGAGTTTCAACGCGCTCCAACCGGCTTTTCAAAATAGAATCTGTTCAAATGATTTCTCCAGACAAACAGCCGTAAACAACCGGAGACTCAACTCCTGACATCGCTGCTCTTGAAAGACTGTCGCCTGCTTTTTGTTGGGACGTCTTCAGCATCCGACACTTGACAGCCGAGATCGATAATCGATACGCAGCGCTCTGAGCGAGGATCGGCCCGGAACGTCTCAGGATGTTTATTCACTAGAATCCAGTTTATTTCACTTCAAATCAAAAGTGTTTTATTTGTTGAGGAGAATCTGAAAAAGTAAGATTAAAGATGCTTTGATACTGAGCTGATATGGTACATTGATTTATTCATATTGTAGAATTATTTCTTGGAGAATTACATTTATATACGATTTTCAGTGACATTTTGTTTTATTTTTTGTAAGACAGAACCTGGAACATTTAATCTCATGCATTAATAATGAGCCCTGATCCTTCAGCTCCTTGCTTTCAGGTATGAAAGATGAGATAAAATGTCCTTCAGCAGGCGTTCAGGCCTGTAAACAGCTGAACGCCCCTCGCAGTTTAAGCCAGAATAAACCACTTATGCTGCTTTGGAAAAACCAAATGCCTCCATCTAACATGTCACAGCTGGAGGACCCAGAATACAGTATTGATCTGTGATTTAATATCAATAACCAGATGAAAAGGATGCTGAAATAACTCCATCATGATGGTGATCAGTGCTGAGTCATGCTTTGTTAGGTCTGTCTGCAAGACCACAAGATAACTACTGTTAAAACGCTGGTTTTCTGAATGGAGTCTGGTTGATGGTGCTAGGCTACGCTAACATTGTAGCTGCTCCATCAACACTCCAAATACAGCAGAGACCTTGTTGTTTGGAGCAGCGACGGTGAAAGTGGTCGTTAACGGGAGAAACGCGACGTTCACGTTACAAAGTGATCTACTGGGAATGTGTCACTAGTAAAACACTGGGTCCTACATTTCCCATGATGCAGTGTTGGCCTGATAAACATCCACGTCTTTCTCCGTTATTTATTTTTTGACAAGGACTTTCTCGTAAAAAAAAAATAAAATGGTGTCTGAACCCAACCGTCCGTAACTGTGATGACATCACTGTGACCTCATCGAGGCTCCTTCAATGACACGAGCAAGTCGCTTTAGCCGGCGGAGAGCGAGAGAGCGAGGCGACCTGATCCGGTTTGGTGAGCAGGATGATGAATTAACATGAGCTGCTATCTCCCGCTCTGCCAGACGCTGCGTTCAGGTGCCAGCAATCACAGGGGGCCCAGTTGGGCTCCCAGTCAGCTGGGCTCCCAGTCAGTTTGGCTCCCCGACCACCAGCAGGTAGAACGCTGGAATCCACCGAACCAAGCCGCTCCAGTTCGGTCACACTCGAGCTCTCGGAGAGCCTCGGTGCGATGACGGGGGAAATGTAGCTTCTCTAATCAGGATGAAGCCTTAACGAACACACTGTCATCAAATGCAACTCACTGAGTTACACAGAGAGGGACTCTGATTGGTTAAAACCAAACTGAATTTACATTTAAATGTAAAGAATAAGGTGTAACATCATGAACAAATAGAACCCTCCATGTCGTATACTAATATGGTGGTTATCTCCTGTATTCATTCTGAATTTATTTCTGAGTATAATTCTGATACCTCTCCCTTGGGAACAGGTAAAAAAAAAAAATGTTTTCATGACTTCCTCAAATATTCAGTTTTCTTTTTTCCGATGCCGGTTTTCTTTGGCTCTCGTCAGTCCTGGACCAGGCGTGTTTGTTTTAAGCCTCTCCAGTGCCAGACGGGCGGGGTTTGTCAGGGTGACTTCAGTGATGCAGCTCTGATGTCACGGAGAATAAATCAAACATCAGCTTTTTCTCCCGAGCGTATCGTCGGCTCAGATTCCTGCCGCCGAGGTCTCCGGTTTTGTTTTGTGTGGAAATAATTAAATGAATGCAGAAATGTGTTCGGTATGTTTTTGTTTGTCTGTTTGTGTCAACCTGGCATCGCCACGGCAACCTCGTCTTTTGCCACGATGAAAAAGAATGGAGACAACATATTTCACTCAGGTTCTCTCAGATCTGCATTTTTCTCTTTGTGTTGAAACAAAAATGCATTTTGGAAATGTGCACATCGGATTTTTCTCCGACTTATATAAAAACTGTAGAGCTGCAGAAAAAATAAATCCCTCATCAGTTCTATCAAAAGTCACATTACAGGTTCAATAGAAGTGTTTTTAAAGGGCTCACATTAAGAACATATTATTCCATTCGGACTGTATAATAACTATTCTAATCTAATGAACATGTGTAAGAAGTGATGTGAAAGTGTGGGGAAGTAGAAACAAAATAACAATATTAAATATAAACATTGATAAATAGGAGGAAGTTAAAAGCAGTCTGCGTCTTCCATCATAACAAAAGGATCATTTCATATTCAGCTCTCATAACTGGAATTAAAGACTGTAAAAGTGATTCAAGCATTAAGCAAAACATTATCCCAATGAAATTTACATCCGCCCGATATCATTCTGTATTAATCATATCCTGAAATGGAAGATAAAAGAAAACAACCATATCTGTTGAGAATATTAAGAAAAACAGAACTGTAATCAATAATCAAGAGGTGGTGTGTGTGTGTGTGTGTGTGTGTGTGTGTGTGTGTGTGTGTGTGTGTGTGTGTGTGTGTGTGTGTGTGTGTGTGTGTGTGTGTGTGTGTGTGTGTGTCTAAACAGATGGATTAAAATGTAGGCTTGTTCTACTTCCTTACTATTAATAGGTTTTTCCTCTTTAGTTTTAGTTCAAATTTGGAACACAAAACAACAAAAGAGATAACTACGAATAGATGTAAAACTAACCCTAACCCTACGAAAAAGAGAAGCAAAATGAGCAAAAAGATGCAACGAATAGACGTAAGACACACTAAACACAAAATAACCCAAAAAAACCAACAACAAAAGATAATAAAACTACTAGAAAGAGATGCACGTCGTCAACGTAGAGATGCGCGGCGTCTACGTAGAGATGCGCGTCGTCTACGTAGAGATGCGCGTCGTCTACGTAGAGATGCGCGTCGTCTACGTAGAGATGCGCGTCGTCTACGTAGAGATGCGCGTCGTCTACGTAGAGATGCGCGTCGTCTACGTAGAGATGCGCGTCGTCTACGTAGAGATGCGCGTCGTCAACGTAGAGATGCGCGGCGTCTACGTAGAGATGCGCGTCGTCTACGTAGAGATGCGCGTCGTCAACGTAGAGATGCGCGTCGTCTACGTAGAGATGCGCGTCGTCTACGTAGAGATGCGCGTCGTCTACGTAGAGATGCGCGTCGTCTACGTAGAGATGCGCGTCGTCTACGTAGAGATGCGCGTCGTCTACGTAGAGATGCGCGGCGTCTACGTAGAGATGCGCGTCGTCTACGTAGATGCGCGTCGTCTACGTAGAGATGCGCGTCGTCTACGTAGAGATGCGCGTCGTCTACGTAGAGATGCGCGCCGTCTACGTAGAGATGCGCGTCGTCTACGTAGAGATGCGCGTCGTCTACGTAGAGATGCGCGTCGTCTACGTAGAGACCAATGTAAACTGATCTCCCACTCCTCAGCAGCTTCGTGTTTTTCTTTCTGTTCATCACAGAGTTGCTCTAAGCGGCCGCTGCCTTTCTCTCGTTTGAGGACACGCTCGTCTCGTTTGAATAAACTTTATGAGATTCGCCCGTGGACAAAAACCCAAGCGGCGGGTCAGTGTGTGCTCCAACGTCGTGGTTCGATTAATTAATCGTTTTCAGTTTGAGCCGGAAAAGCTGCAGAGAGGAAGATTAAAACGTGTGTGTGTGTGCATGATTTTTTTCTGATCTACACATTATGTGGGTCAGATTGGAGGGTCGGAGGTCACGGCGGCGAGACATTACTAATAAAGAGCGACGCTAGCGCCCAGATTACATCAAGGAGCTGCAACAACTGATGGAGCAAAAGCAAAATTCCTGCTGCGCAAATTGATACGATGTCTCCAGCTTGTCTTTATGTGTGTGTGTGTGTGTGTGTGTGTGTGTGTGCGTTAATGGTTTGTGTGTGTGCCATCCATTGTCCTGTCTCACTAATCACAGCAGCTCGGGGCTTCTTTAATCAGCAGAGCACTGCGGAGCATCCCATAATAACCAGCAGTCGTAGCTTATAGATGAAGGCTTAATTGCTGAAATGCTGCAGTGCTTCTCCCTCGCCGTCGCCGCTCTAATGTAACACAGAGGCAGCAGACGCTGGAAAGTTACCTGTTTCCAGGTAACCGCCATCTTAAAAAAAGAAGCAATAATAATTGTTTTTAATTGTTTCACCATCCGTTGTAATAAAAAGGAGGTTTTAAGGCTTTTTGTTCCAGTAAAACATATTTAATTTGCAGCCGTTTCAAATCTGAACGTTTATTTAACCGATTCAACACAGAATACATTCAATATTTTCATCCGACATCGTTTAAATAACTGCATCTAAAAACCAAACATTTGCTCTTTTGTCACAAAGATGACTTTATTGAAACGTTGCTGAAACGATGATTGACGTTGTTTTTCTTTTTCTTTGTCCAGATTCTCTCAGAAAAATGTTTGTATTTTTTAAACAGTGATTTCTTTTTTAATTGTTGGCTGATTCTGAACATTAACTTTCAATAAACAACCAGGCAGTTCTTCCACCTTTGATCTGTGATCATCATACTCACTTTAAGCATTTCCATATTTTTTATTGTTTTGTCCTCGTAAAATGCTCTTTTGACGTTTTTATCATTTGTATCGTTTGTAACAAATTGCCTTAAAACAGGCACTTTATCTGGAAAGACTAGACAAGAGTTGGTGTTTAGTTGTGAAAGGGGCTTTGACGGAAACAGGAAGTGTGTTGGATCAGTCGATTTCACCTTTGACCTGTGTATGGGCAGTTATTTATTATTATTATTATTCATTTATCTGTGACAAAACAAAGCTTTCCCCCTGAAAAATGTCCCCCGGTTGACGAGTTGATTTAAACAGCAAATCAGAGAACACAGGGAAAAAATTGAGGAATATGAAAACTAGCGTCCCGTCTCCGGTTGAATCCATCTGTGTATCCATTGTCCTGTTTGTGTAATCACAGCGCCGGCCTCGTTTAATCACTCCCACACAAAACACAACTTTAACACCGTTTTCCCCCTCGTACGGCGGATTAGGAGCGAGCGCCGGCCGGCCTGCCGTCCACCAGAAAGCTGTTATTTCACAACGTGTCCCAGTTCCCGGCAGCACCAGGCGGACGCAGACACCGGCTCCTGGCGCCGCGATTGCTTTTTTAATCCCCTTCTCTTTTGTTTTTGCTTTTTTTTGTTTCCTCTTATTATTTTTTTCACGATCTGAGTTCTTGTGAAACTGACATTTGTGCAGAAAAATATTTGACATGTGTCTCTGTCTCTCAGGTGCATCGCCGCCGCCGCCGCCGCTGCTGCTGCTGGAGACATACAGGTGGAAAGAAACGAGCTGGACGGAGAACCGAGCAACAAAAAGAAGATTTCTTTTCTTTTCTTTTTCTATTTTATATCTTGACCGTCGCATCCCAGCTCATTCACAACATCCTCCTCTGTCACGTCGGAAATAATCTCCTCCGCGTTCTCCACCCCCCCCCCCCCCTCCACTTCCACCCCTCCAAGACAAAAGCATGAGTTAAAACAAAGACGGCGAGGCTTTTATTTTATTTTGGCGAGGCGTAAACACGCTTCCAAATTGAAACCAGAAGAGTGCAAGGAGAAATTCAGGGTCATGATCTGTGAAGATAATTGAAACTGGCCTCCCTCACAGCAAAGCTCAAATTGGTGCTTTTCTTCTCATCTCCCACGGTAATGTAAGTTTCACAATAGAATTACAATACAAGAGCTGATCGAGTTCAGAGACAAGGCTCGGCTCTCAAATGCCACCAGAGACTCGAGTCCTCAGCAAGGAGACGGTTTCCAAAACGCAGGTGGAATTCCTTTAGTTCTTAAAATCCACCAAATTCCATTCAAAAGGATTATTTCAACCGTTGTACAAGTACATTCACACCAGCCTCGGCTCATCACCGGAGGCCTGGAGGTGTGGTACTGGCCCTTTAAGTGAGTTATTACGTGTCCCATTCCTCCCAGTAGTTCGTACTACTTTTACAACGTACACAGTTGAACTCCAAGACATGTAAATCAGTGGAGATTAACAGGAAGTGATCGTTTGGTAAACGTAAAAATGTAAGTTTTTGTACCATCAGAAATTACGTTTGCTCGTCAAAAAAAACAGGACTTTCACCCAGGAGACCGCTGTTGGTGTCCCGACTAGTTTTTGTTGCGTTTTTGTTAATTTCATAGTAATATGAAGTCAAAACATGATTTTTTACTAAAGCTAACTAAGTATTTTTGTTGCCTAAACTTAACCTAACCTATGTCGGAGCTTTTTCTGTTTTGTTCGTTAATGTTTAAAACTGCAGAACAAACTCATTTCCCAGGAAACGTAGCGAGTGTTTGGTTGAACGGAAACATCATTTTGAAGACGTGCTCGCTAACACAAGATCGTCATCGGTGAAGTTAACTTTTAAAAGAACATTTCATTATGAAATTATTAACCCAAATCACAACAAGAGACTCGACGACAAAAACCTTCCAAAAATGTTGGTAAAAACATTTTCAAGGATTTCTCATTTTTTAGAAGCTGTTTTATTTCTATTCACTGTTGCATTGTGGGACGATTGTGTCCTTGAGTGCCACACAAAACTGAGCAATTTAAAAAAAATTCAATGAGAATAAGTGAAATTCTGGAGAATTAGTAAAAAATAATGTGGTATGAAGCGTTTTACTTATTCCCCTTTTATTAACACTTCGACTGGAACAATGACCTCATCTTCTTTAAATGAAGTTACGTACATAAGTTAAATTTGTTAACTTGCGTACGTAATTAAAATTCGGTTTGACATGGGATGAGGAAGGCGGTCTCCCGGGTGAAAGTCCTGTGTTTGTTTTAACTTAACGTTACTGGAGTCCAGATAAACGTCCCTTTAAATGTAGGATTCGTTATTTATAACCCGTCCCTTTAAAAGATCCAATGTTCCCTTTACGTGGGAGTTTTATTGAAGATCATTTTGTTTTGAACTTTCCCTTTAAGAAGTTTCACGTTGAGCATTTTACTGTAAGTTCCTAAAAAGAAAGAAAGAAAAAAACAGACCCTGAACGTCTCATCCAAGCCTCTGAAGGAAGCGTGAGCGGGGATTAGCAGGTCGTGAACTCTGGACCGGACGGATGTTTGTGTCCGAGGTGATGTTGTGCGTGACCTGCGTTGCCGTGGAGACGCGAGGAAGAGGAGGAGGAGGAGGGTGAACGGGAGCACTGAATGTGTGCCTGCAGCAGCAGTCTGACTGTACAGACAGACAGACAGAAAGACAGACAGACAGGTGGATTTCAAACAAACAAAAAAACAAACAAACAAAAACGCCGAGTGCCAAAGCTGGGATCTGCTGCATTCTCACTACACTTTTGAAAAAAAAAGGGTTCTTCTTCTTCTTCTTCGTCTTCTTCTTGTAAATAGGATATATATGTTTGTTTGGTTTTCCTGTATTGCTACAGATTTGTACAATTTTGCGGAAAAAATTTTGTTACATTTTGTAAAATGGGAGCAATTCGTCCCCCCGAAACCCTCCTGGATTTAGTTTGTTTTTTAAAACCCTCCCGCCTCTTTTCTTTATTTTGGGGTTTTATTCGCCGATGGACTCGCCAGCAGTGGCGTGCAGCGTTTTTCATTTTTATTTTTATTTTTTCTCCATCTCTCTTTTTTTGTACTGAACCAGAGTGGAACCACTACAAAACAAAAAAATAAAGACGGACCAGTTGGCAATACTTCAGTCACTTCTTCTTCATCTCACCGGCACTGGACTTCCGCCCGCCACTTCCCTGCTGAGAGGAGGGGAGGGGAGGAAGAGGAGGGGGTAGGAAGAGGAGGGGGAGGAAGAGGAGGGGGAGGAAGAGGAGGGGGTAGGAAGAGGAGGGGGAGGAAGAGGAGGGGGGAGGACGAGGAGGGGGGACTTCGCTTCACATCAAATCAGATTTAAAACAAAACACAAAAAAGCACCTTTGGACCTTTTTTTTTTCTTTTTTTTTTACTGTGCTGAAGTGAAGTCAAGTGCTATTATTATTATGATTATTATAATTATTATTATTGTTATTATTACTATTGTAGCCACTCTGTCTGGAACCCTTTTTTGAAGAAAAATGCAAAGGAAAAAAAAACTCTGAAAAAAAAACTCAAGCCAATCTGCACTTCTTGTTCCGACGGACTTGCTTGTACGACAAAGTGACTGTCGTTTGTTTAAAACCCGACAAGAACAAACAAACGTAGTAAGAAACTGTCAAACGGTGGCAAAGCGCAGAAGGATTCAACGGTAACGAACACACAACAACAACAACACACTCGACAGTGAAAACTCCACAATCCAGAATCATGCTGAGTCATACTTTCTCTCTCTCTCTCTCTCTCTGTTCCTCTTCCTGACTCGACCACTTTGTCCTTTACGTTTCATCCTTTATCTCTCTCTCTATCTTCTGTTTCCCTTCTTTGTTAATTGTTCTCTCTCTTTGTCGTCCTGCACTCCATCACACACACCTGTGAGAAACGAAAACAAACAAAAAAAGATGAGTAGCCTTTATTCAGTACATAACTACATGTTGGCTCGGTAGGCTTAGTTAAACTAGTTCCATTCCGACAGAAAAGAATAATAGTGAAAAACAAAAATATGAGCTTCTTTATGTATCGCTTCTGCCGCTGTAGTGTCCTGGTCAGATTTAAAGATGATAAGACTACATATATCTGAAATACTGTATTTACAAATGCATACCAGGGTTGGCCTCAACAAACAAACAAACAGGAGGGGGGGGGGGGGGGTTCAACTCCGTCCACTAGAGGGCGGGTTTCTTTCACTCTGCTTGAATAAAAAAACGCTTTTGTCTTCGCTTCCCGTCTTTAAAGTCGTTCAGCATCACGAAGCCGCCGCTGCTCGTCCTTCTGCAGAAAAACAAACCAGAAAAAGATCGCCGCGACCCGGCGGACGCTCAACAGCCTTAGAAAGCTTCCAAGAGACTTTTATTTTTGCAAGTTAAAGTAAAGTGTGAGTATTTTTCTGATTAACGCTTGAATGTATTTGCATCGAGGAGTTTAGTAAACGTCGTGGGTTTTTACCGTCTGAATGTCTGACGAGGAAAAGAGTCGAGCACACTAGCGCTAACTCAACGTTCATCCGAGGTTGTCGTCAATATATTCGCGGAAACATGGTTGCCATGACAGCGGGGGAAAATACGTTTAATGTCCACAAACGTAATCAGACGAAATGTTTTTAAAGATGGACCGTTTGTGTTTTTTGTCACATCAGAAAAACGCGAAATGTCCCATCGAAATCAGTTAGTTTCCATGGTAACGCCACAATCAGTGGATTTTCTCGTTGCCAAGTTGAATGAAAATCAGGGCCGATTCGTTTTTTAACTGAAATCCTGCTTTACAAAGCGAACTGGAAACGTAACGTCCGTGACAAATCTGTGAACTTATACTCCCCTTAGCAACCGAGCTAACTAGCTTTAAAAATCGACAGTTAGCAAACATGCAAACTTTGGGGAGCTATAGAGACAGATACTTTAAAACCCCGCCCACCGGAGGGGAAACCAATCAGCAACAAAATTCTTATAGCTAGCTAAAAACTAGCTGTAGCTAGCTCAGCATGTCAGTGTTATCTTCGCGCTAAGTAAGCTGTTTAGAAAGCTAATGCGTTAGCAGCTAAGGCAAAGCTAATCCCGCATCGCTTTCTGATGAATCCACGTCGAATTACAACACAAGTTGCATCTTCATCAATTTCCGTACACGAATCACGTTTTCCCCTCCGATGTGGGCGGGACTTAATGGTCTCTACTGCGACTGAGTAGCATCTAGCGTGTTTGTCGTTAGCCCTGACGAATGTCGCTCCGCCACTTCCTGGTGTGACGACGGCTCGAAGCAGCGAAGAATGTCTGGTCACTTTTTTTGGACGCAGATTTATTCACGCTACAAGGAAACTGCGGTCGAACGCCGCCGGTTCAGGCATCGTTGCTTCCGCCTGCAGACGGACTAGTGTGCTCGAGTCTTTCCTTCGTTTCCTTTAAAGTCACTGTTTGCTCACTTTAAAGTTTATCTGTTGCGTGCGCCTGGTTTTCCCAAAAAACATCACATTTTAGAGACGAGACGCCAATATTTGACGACGTTTCACCCCTAAAGTTAATTTATTGAAACATCTTAAGTCAAGTAGACGTCTGAAATCTTACTGTATCCTCGACTTCAGAAGTTCACAGAAATAAAATGGAATAGAACGGACATTTCTATTGTGTTCGTTGTAGAGGGTTACGAAGTGTAGAGAACCAGTCGGAACGAGAACTTTAACAACGAAAACCAGTTCAATGTATCCGTATTACTCCTTTCTTCTATTTCCATGACTTGAACCCGACTGTAACTACAGGAAGCCGATAAATGGTCCTGGTCTGATCCATCCTCCGTTGTCAAGTCCACTTCAGGGGTCTCTATCCGTCCTTCAGTTTCTAAAGTTTAATGTTTCATGACTCCGTCACGTGGGAATCCAAACAAAACTGTAGAAAAGTCAAAGCTCTCAAAGTTTTTCAAGGTTTTCAGAGCTTTGTTCACAAAAATCACAAAGATGTCCGAGAACAAAAAAAACACGTCAGAGCCGCAAAGAGTTAACAGGTGGAAGTCGACCGTTTCTGATTTAGTTTTAAGGGGAAAACCCGGTGCACTGGATGTGTTTCTAAGGGGCGTTGAGGCCAGCCCTGCTTCATAACTGAGGTCCTGCTTCTTCTACTACTGCTACTATCAAACAACCAGCCCGGCACAGAAACAGCCTCACTCTTTCACATCCTCCACATCTCAAGGTGCGTTGGATTTTAACTTCATATACCAGCATGTTTGAAAAGTCGGGATCCAAAGTGGACCTTTGGGTTTGAGTTCCCGACGTGACAAAGACTCTTCTGTTTGTTAGCTTGTGGCCCAAAAAACGAGGCTTCACTTCCTCCGTTTGGACCCCAGGTCTTTGTAGTTTTTGGTCGTAGACACAAACATAGACATCCATATTTGTTTTCCACGTGGATGTGAAAAGTATTGGAGGTCTGTTTCTGTCGCCCGGGTCAGCAAAACAATCTGTTGATGTCTGCTGTATTTCAATAAAACACAGCCTTTTTTCAAAGGGTACACCTCTCCACTGTGTGTGTGTTTCTGTTGACCGTTGGCGAAGCCCCGCCCCTCCGCCACAGGCCGGCCAATCATAAAAGCATTAATCGTTTCAAGTTTGCATCATGTTCAGGCTTGTTACCCGGACAGGTTTCTAAAACGTTTAGTTTCTACAGAAAACCCTGCGGAGCTAAACTCTGATGATGATGATGATGATGATGATGATGATATATATTTCTGTAAAGTTTGGAAGGTTTATATCAGTGACATCACGGTTTTAAACCAGCGTTAAGTTCACGCTACACCTCTAACATCGGACTTGGACTGCAGCAGCGGAATAAAACCCTCGGCTTCCCGCCGCCTCGTCTCTGATAGGAAACGAAGCGTCTTCGGGGATTTTCCTCTCGGCCTTCTTGAAACCAATATTTGAAAACCCCGACTGCAATCTTGCTTTCCAATTTAATTACCACTCTCCGCCTAACTGCGATTTAATCAACTGGTCGCCATAATCAACAATTCTGACAGAATCAGAAAATTGTTTCCCGTATCTGTGAAGGCAGCCAACAACACGACGTGAGTTCATTAAGTGGAGTCGGATAAGGGTTTCTCACGTGTCCGACAGACGGACGTCTTCCTCCAGTCCTGTTGTTGTTAAAGACACCGTACGAAGTCTTCGTCAGTCATTAATGCTGCGTCAGCAACTCTGGATGTTTTATATATATATATAATAATCACGTGGATGCTTCTAATTAGTGTGTGGGCCGTGAAAAAGGATCCTGACTGACCTTCATCTGGCAAAAACGGACAATTTGTGTCTGTTTACGAAACAAAGGTTGTATTTACATGATAGCGTTTTTTCAACATTATACGCAAAAGTAGCCTATTTTTACGTTCTAGCCATTCGTTGGTTTTGGGGGAACTGCGAACATAAAAGACTGAAACCTTTCCTTTTTAAAACGCAACGTTTCCTCATCGTTACAGAAGATCAGGAAAAAAGGTTCGTTCTCTGTGAAGAAACGTCGGATTGTTGGTTCCGACGTTTAAGTAAGAAAAATCTTCGTTCCCTCCAACACCTCCGTCTGATCAGCTGGAAAAAAACATTTAGTCACGCAGAAGAGGGCGACGATGGAGATGATAATATATGTATTTATATATATATATATATATATACAAAAAATATTTAAATCCCCGCCTTGAAAAGGCGAGGGAGGCGTTTCCGGCTCGTCCTGGTTCTTCTCTCGGCGTCGTCCATCCCAGAAACGTCGTAGCCTAATATCTGGTCGGTGCTCTCACAGGATCTCACGGTGCTGGTGTTAATTTAAGATAAGCTCTGCCTTTGGAATCACAATGAGAACGAAGGGGGCTGTAAAAAAAAAAAAAATTAAAAATTAAAATGAATACGAATAAAGGTGAGGAATCACATTTCGGGCTGATAGCAGCAGTGGATTGAAAGCTGGCGTGTTTCAGTGTGTGTGTGTGTGTGTGTGTGTGTGTGTGTGTGTGTGTGTGTGTGTGTGTGTGTGTGTGTGTGTGTGCGCGTGTGTGTGTGTGTGTGTGTGTAAATATTCATGCTGTGTATCGAGTGTTTGGGGTTTTCCAGCTTGTGTCTCAGCAGATAAATCGACCCGCGGAAAGATGAACATTTCTAGAGAGAACTCTTTTGTGTACGATGCTGCGTTCGGGGCCCCGTGGGAAATCAGGTAAATATCAGTTCTCCACTTGAAACACTGTTTTTGTCAGCTTCCCGGTTGGTAGACGCAGCTTGAAAAGTCAGGGCTGGATCAGATTTGTACCGCACCATTTAAGGGGGAAACTTGTATTTATTATGTGTTAGATTCAGACGCTGAGGCCACGCCCTCTTTCTCAACGCTAACAAAAGACCGAGCATCCTCCCGTGATCCGGATCCTCTACCAACATGAATGGTTCCTTTATGGTCCGTGCTGCATATATATACACATATATATATAATTAAATGGACTAAATAAAATAATAATGGCAGCTTCCTTCCCCATAAATGTTTAAATAAGAGGTTCAGTTCAGTTTCATGATCCGCTTGTAAGAGTTATTCTTGTTGCTTTTTCTCTTATTTGCATTTGACACTTAGTCATTTAATATAATAATAATAATAATAATAATAATAATAATAATAATAATAATAATAATAATTAAATAATGGAGAGTGCAGCTTCTGGCAGGTTTTATGCACAAATGAGTGCTTTGTTTTCCTTTAACAGCGTGTTGATGCCACGAACAACGAGCCGAGTCTTTGCACCTGCAACCCACGGGCCAGGTGGACTCCTGGGCTAAACCCCCCACCGGCCTGGGACCAGGAGGAGGCCCTGGGACCAGGTGGGAGGCCCTGGGAAGGAGGAGGCCCTGGGACCAGGTGGGAGGCCCTGGGAAGGAGGAGGCCCTGGGGAGGAGGAGGCCCTGGGACCAGGTGGGAGGCCCTGGGAAGGAGGAGGCCCTGGGGAGGAGGAGGCCCTGGGACCAGGTGGGAGGCCCTGGGGAGGAGGAGGCCCTGGGACCAGGTGGGAGGCCCTGGGGAGGAGGAGGCCCTGGGACCAGGTGGAGGCCCTAGGACCAGGTGGGAGGCCCTGGGGAGGAGGAGGCCCTGGGGAGGAGGAGGCCCTGGGAAGGAGGAGGCCCTGGGGAGGAGGAGGCCCTGGGACCAGGTGGGAGGCCCTGGGGAGGAGGAGGCCCTGGGACCAGGTGGAGGCCTCCCCTCCTCCTCCTCCTGCAGGTGAGAGCGAGTGAAACTGAATGAATCAGCTTGTTGTTCAGAAACGCAGCAGAAGCTTCATGAATAAAAAACCAGAGGAAAGAATCCCAGGTGAGTCTCAGGAGAAATATCCCGCTCCATGTTCTCGTCCGACTCCAGGGAATCGAACTCGCTTCTCTCTCCTCCAAACGTTCCACACCAACGCCGGCTGTGCTCCTGTACGCGTCGCGTGTTCGAGTCCTGAAATCCTGCTGCTTTAAAGCAGCCGACACGTAAACACGTTACGTAAGGCGTCGGCGTCTTTTCTCCGCGTGTCAGAAACAGTCGGGATGTCAGCGGGAGACGACCAGAGTTCTCAGAAAGGCTTACGCAACTCGTCTTTGTGTAATTTCGTCTCCGCCGCCGCTCGGCCTCTAAGTGGATGTTGGTTTCCTCCACAGTTGTTGCATCACGTCTGCAGCGTCTTTAATCCAAACGAATATTCATCCACAACACAAAGGAGACGATCACCGCTCCGATCCCCGATCGTTTACCAGCGCAAGCACAGCGAGAGTGGGGGGGGGGGATGAACTTTTAAAGGTCGAACCGGAGGTCGAACATGAATCCACACATGAAACCATTTATGGTCTGAAACTCTTCTGAATGCAGAGAAAAGGTGGGCGTTCATCTTTACCCTCTGTATTAACAGAGACCCCCTCCCCCACCCCCTCCCCCGTCTCCTCCACCTCCTCCCCCGTCTCCTCCACCTCCTCCCCCGTCTCCTCCACCTCCTCCCCCACCCCCTCCCCCGTCTCCTCCACCTCCTCCCCCGTCTCCTCCACCTCCTCCCCCATCTCCTCCCCCGTCTCCTCCACCTACTCCCCCGTCTCCCCCATCTCCTCCCCCGTCTCCTCCCCCACCCCCTCCCCCGTCTCCTCCACCTCCTCCCCCGTCTCCTCCACCTCCTCCCCCACCCCCTCCCCCGTCTCCTCCACCTCCTCCCCCGTCTCCTCCACCTCCTCCCCCATCTCCTCCCCCGTCTCCTCCACCTACTCCCCCGTCTCCCCCATCTCCTCCCCCGTCTCCTCCCCCCCCTCCCCGTCTCCCCCACCTCCTCCCCCGTCTCCTCCCCCCCCTCCCCCGTCTCCCCCACCTCCTCCCCCGTCTCCTCCACCTCCTCCCCCTCCTCCCCCGTCTCCTCCACCTCCTCCCCCACCTCCTCCCCCGTCTCCTCCCCCGTCTCCCCCACCTCCTCCCCCCCAACAGCTCACACTCCGTCCAGAATAACAATCGGACACTTCATCGATCCGTTCGGAGCGTCTTCCTCGCGGAGGTCAGACTCGGACTCAGCAGCTCTTTCACACGATTGCTGCATCTGAATTCAGGACCAGATCCTTTTGGAGGGAAGGCGACCCCCAGAGACGAGACCTTCCAGAGACGAGACCTTCCAGAGACGAGACCTTCCAGCCGACCCGGAGTCTCCCGGTGAACCGGTGCTTTCGGACAAAAACTCTGGGTTTTGTTGCAGCTACATGTGAAATCCAATATTTTCCAGCTTTGTCACGAGGAAAGTAGTACAAAAACGTAACCACACAGTTCTGGTATCCAAGTAGTTTTGTAGTATTCGTACTTAAATCTTGTAGTATTTTGGCGTAAAAGTAGTATTCTGGTAGTAAAAACCTAATCTAGTTGTACTTTGGTGTAAAAGTAGTGTTCTTGTAGTAAAAACCTAGCGTGTCCTAACAGTGGCGTCTACGCATTTTCATTGATTGGTGACTTTTTGCATTATTATCGCTGATTGTATGTTTTATTGATTGATTTCTGCCTGAACTGAACTTCCCTGCAGCTCCTTTTCCTCTCCGTACATTTATGAAACAGACTCATAAATCTGGGAAGTTTTTCCATCGACCTTCGCTCATGAATTCTGTCACACGCCGTTAGACGAACATTTCCACGTCCAGCATTTAAGGAGACGTTCTCACTGTTTCTGTCTCAATAATCACATTTCTGTTTCACGTAATCGCTCCCCGCCCATCCAAGTGATCTTGTGCTTCTGTGGAAAAATGGAGGACAAACTGTCCTTGTTCCCAATAAGTCTCTCTTTCTATTTCTGCGGTCGACGAGGTTGCATGTCGGGGTTTTTATCGCTGCCGGCAGTTTGACCCATTTTTGATTCACTGAACTTTTAGAAAGTGTTTTTTTTTATTTGCACAAAGGAAAGACTGTGACTTATGTCATCTGTTTATTTTAATATATTCACCTTAAAGATCACTTCAGGGCCGGTATGGACCGGAGGAATAACCAGAATCCAACACACTGGGTTTATCTTTGGGCAATGAAATGTTACGTATCGAAACAATCTCTAGTTTCAAGTCTTCTTCAATCCAGCATGATGTTCATTTAGTACATTATGGTCCATTTAGAGTCCACCAGACCAGAAAGCAGGGGATGCTTTAGGGGGCGGGGCTTACCTGCTGATTGACAGGTCCATTTAGAGTCCACCAGACCAGGAAGCAGGGGATGCTTTAGGGGGCGGGGCTTACCTGCTGATTGACAGGTCGCTACCAGAACATCGTCCACGTTTAACCCTTTAACCAAGATGCCCCCTCACCCCAGGTAAACACTGTTGCTGTGTTTAGCACCGTTAGCTGCTAGCCGCCGGCTCAGCCTTTGCTACGGTGAGAGCCGAGTGGAGGCAATAAATATACTCTGAATTTGCTAATTTAGCACCTTAAAGTAAAAGTTATACCGCAGTGTAAGAATACTCTGTTACAAGTAAACCATACTGCTTAAAGTAAAAGTACTCATTGTTGAGATTGATATATATTATACTGTATATGTTTGGATTAAATCTGTTGATTTCTTATTGTTGCATATTTGCTGAGTTGTGTTTAATCCTGTAATATTACATCATAGTTTATTAGCTGATTATATTTTGTAAATTAGAAGTAGTAGTAGTAGAAGTACAAATACCTCAGTGTAATTTTTCCACCACACCTGTATAAGATGCATGTTCCCTCTATAACGTGTCTGTTGATCCTGATCATTCAGATAATAGATAATAATAACTTCCATCTCGGCGTCTGAATCTCTGCGCAGCTTGAAGTCGACCCTCGCGGTTTGAAAGGCATCATGGGAGTTGTGCTCTCTTGAGTTTCCATCTTTCAGTCTCATTCAGCCGTTTGATGAAGCGAATGTTTGAAAAGGAAAAGAAACAACAAAAAGACAAACCTTTGTGCTCGTACGTCAGTTAAGAAAATGTGAAAAAGACCGTTTTCCTCTCGACACAAGGCCGCTCGGCTCTCCGCCTTTCTGCAAAATGATGAAACTTCACAGTTTTAATAATATTATATAATATACAATATTTTTTATTTTATAATACATTTATTTATAACACACTTTCCATTCAAGTGCTGTACAACAAGAATATCAAATTAAAAACAGTTCAATAAAAATAAAGAATAGTTCAGTAAAAACAAGAATCCAGAAAAAACATTCACAGTAAAATAAAAAATAATAAATAAAATAAAAAATAAATAAATACAACAAATAAATAAATAAAAACAGACAAACAAAAAAATAAGTAAAAATAAATAAACTAAATAAATAAAAACAAACAAAAAATAATAAATAAATATAAATAAATAAAAAAATGGAAACAACAGACGATTATCGTGACGATCCGCTCGTCGGGGAATCACATCCGGCCGTGACGTCGTAGTCGTGCTGCTGTTTTGGTGATAACCGGTGATTTAATCTGGAGGTGTGTTACGAGAACAGGAAGCCGACGCGTTAGTCACGCTTTGATGTCGGCCGAGAGGCGTTCGCTGCAGTCGGGGAGATATCGGTCCTCGCCCACGATGAGCCGCCGTCCTGCTGCACTTTTATTATTCTTTAACCTTTGTGCTCAGCGGGTTTTTTCAGCTGCAGCAACGATTCCCACTGAGAACCTCCCATTCCACTTCCACGCCACACTGGGAGCTTCCCATTATAACCACAGCCTGTAACTGGTCAGCGCTGAGCAGCTCCACCCAAGCAGCTGTTCCACTGTACCGACCCATTTATTCAACCCATCGTCATGTAGGCCGGCTATATTACAGTACTTCTTCAGTGGAGGAGGATTCATTATCTCGAGATACTTACGACGGCGTTTCAGGGCGACATTCAGGGTAAAAGTGGCGAAGTTTATAAATATATCTAGCCGATATGAACAAGTTGCTTGGTTCCGCTAACACAAGATGTTTGCCGTTGCTATGACAACAAGTGAAAGCTACCGCTAGCATCTTAGCCCAACCGCCCCGATCAATAAACACCCATAAGATGACAGTTTGTCTTCATATGAATAAACCCAACAATAAGCATCAACATCATCACCCTAAGGACATTAAAGAGGCGTTAGAAACATAAATGTATGTTCATAGGAGGCTAGCTAGCATAGATGCTGGTTGTTAGCTGTTACAGTGGCTCTAAAAGGCCGTCGTAAAAACTACAAAAACCCAACATTAGTTCTTGTTTTTTTCAGGATAAAGCTTCTTGATTGAGCAGAAAAAAGAGCAGCGTCCGCCCAGATGACCGAGAATCTTAATAACAAACATATTCATTCATGTAGCGGCTTTTTAAATGATCTAAAGTAAACAGTGACTCAGCAGCCGATCATTTTCTGAAGCAGAAGAACTGAGTTATAACCCTGAAAGTCTCGTCCCTTTTTTTAAACAGGTTTATCAGAATAAATGAGAACCAGAGTCATTACGGAGAACCTTCGTCCCCAAAACTAATAAGTTCACCTTCTCGCCGATGGCTCCCCCGAGACGGATGCTCTACTTGGGAAAAGTTTAGCGCTGCCGTTAATTACGACGAGTCAGGAGGACGGAGTGGCGAGCCGATACCAGGATCTTTGCCTGAGCTCAAATGCCACAGATTTACTGGAGAGTTTTAAAGAGTTTACTTTGCAGGAACACGTTTCACACCTGGAGGCTTCCCACTGCAGAGCGGTGGGATGAAACCGCCAAACAGGACACTTGTTCCCTGGAAGGCGTTGGCGGCGTTGCACTCGGCTGTTCACGTGCGAAGAAGTCGTGTGAAGATGTTTTTCTCAAACATCTGGCCGATCGCAGTGCGAACGTTGGTGTCTGTTTCACAAAGTTAGAGAGAAAGACGTGA
>NC_139928.1:23380507-23393007 GCF_963514095.1 Eutrigla gurnardus | reverse complement strand
CATACGGTGAAATATGACTTCTCCATTAATAAATGAGAGGAAGACGTGTAAAAAACAATTTAAGAGATTTTCCTTTTTGGTTTTTTATTATTTATGAAGTCAGAGTTTGTATTGTCTGGAAACGTGGTGCACCATCTGGCTCCACACTAACTTTCTGCTTTACAGTGTGAAGCTTCGGGAAGAAGATCGTGAAGTTTGTTATTTTACTAAATGAGATCAATTTATGATTTTGATGCCACAATTTTTTTTTGTTTTTTTTGCTGCTGCCGAGTTTTGTTCTTCCTCCGCTGAGAGAAAAAGAAACAACAGCTGGATGAGGGCAGAGAGCATACACACACACACACACACACACACACACACACACAAACACACACACACACACACACACACACACTAACTGACTGTTTCCTCACATTTTTTCACACACACACTCTGCACTCAGTCACACTTTGCATCTCTTTCACACACATATTCACACATTTCTCATTTTCACATTATTCTCTTTTGCCTACACACACACACACACACACACACACATTAACGCTTCCATTTGTCTCAAATCTCAGAACATGAACACACTCTTACTCACTCGACTTCCTCTCTCACACACAAAACCAATGAAAGTCGTTTCGTTGCGTAAGAAAACCAAACTAATAAAAACTACGTTGAAGGCAGAAACAGTTTCCTGTTAACATGGAACTTTATTTTGAAAAGACCCGATGCAGGCGTGCACGCTCTCGGACCGACGAGTCATAACTGAAAGCATCAAACGTGTGACGCTCCACGTTTTCAAAATAAATAAAAGTTGACACGAAGTTAGGTTTAGGCAACTAAAGTGTTTACAGCGGTTTGGTTCGGTCATCTTCATGCTCTGATTGGTGGTTTAGACGTATGAGCTGTCTTTCTATTGGTGTGTGTGTGTGTGGGGGGGGGGGGGGGGTGTCTCTGGTACAGATTCATAACAATAAGTATATGATGCTCAATTATCTCTCATTGGTTGTTGCAGCAATTTATTTTTTACTTATTTTTACACAAATTTTGTGCAAAATTTTTAAAAGATCCACTCGAGAATATTTTTTTAATTACTTAAAACTTCCTCCAAAACACCTAAATAATAAATGAATCATTTAGAAAAAAAAACATGAAAACAAAAGTGTAATTACAGTTTGAAAGAAAGGGCTAACTTATTTTAAATACATTTATTAATATTATTAGTCATTTAATGTGACTTTATTTTATGTGTTTGGAAAATAAAGTTGCAATTAAGTAGGAATTTCTGTTTTCTGAACACTTTAAGGGACATTTATTTTTTAAATGAAGAGATTTATAGTTATTAATAATAATAATAATACATTTGCTTTATTATGCACTTTTCATTTTAAAATCACAAACTGCTACAAAGTAAAAGCAGGAGCATAAAATAAAACAAGCATAAAAACATAAAAACTTAAAAATTCAACATTGGTTAAAAGCTTCTTTTTTTAAAGAAGAAAAGTCTTTAGGCCTTTTTTGTTGGAGCTTGACAAATATTTGACAACTTACACCGAGTCCCAAAGAGAGTTTATTTTAGATAATTGACACAAAAAGATGCGATAAAGTAAAAAGTGCCTGTTAAAGGGACGTAAACAGCGGAGAGGAATCAATCAGGTGACTTTTCTTTTCTTCTGGCTGTGGAGCAGCAGGAGAGCGTCATCAAACAGCTTCTCATAAACTCCTGATTTACTGTCAGAACACAGCCGAGGCTCAGAATAACTTTAATCGTACAAAACACACAAAAAGTGACACGAAGCACTCGTACTTCCTGTCGTCCCTTGCGAGGCGCTTCGCGAGCGAACCTTCGACCCGCCGCTTCATCGTTCCTCAACTTTAATTCAATCAAAACCAAAAAAACTAATTCAGAGTGAAACATTAAAAATGAGAAATCAAGACCCGAGGATGTTCAGCTTGAAACTTTCTTCAGCTTTCAAACCCGATCCGTGTTTCATCGACGTAAAAACAGAATAATAATAATAATAATTTAATTCAGCCGCAGGAGTTTAGTTTCATATCTGGCTTCTTTCTTTGAGCTTTATTTTAAATAGGAATAAGCTTTATTTGTGCATTTTTTTATGAAGATGACTTTTTGCGCATTTTAGCTTTTTTTGTGATAGAGACAGGAAATGTGGGGAAAAGGAGGGAAATGACACAGCAAACAGTACACGTATTTTCTACTTGTACTTGTCTGTTTCACGTACTTTGTCATTTTTACTCCACGACGTTTACTGTGATTTGACAGCTTTAGTTAATAGTTTGTTATTATTTAAAAATAATACATTACAATGTCATATATTAACGCATACTTGACATTCTACCACGTCACACGGTGTCTTTTCAAAGTAAACTTCTGCGTTCACAGGAAACACATTTTCTTGTTACAGTCCTTTCAAAGTAATCTTCCAGCATAGTTTTACTTACGCAACTAAACTACTCGGTTAAGTAGCCGATACTTATAATAATTATGAAGGAATAGTTTCTAAGTATTTATTGATGCTACCTGATAATTATGTAGTTTTACTTCAGATTTTGGATGCAGGATGTACTATTTGGTGTCAACTAGTACTTTTGCTTCAGAGTACTTCTTGTTGAAGATTAAGAGTTTAATGTTGACCTACATGCTAACATTAGCACGCTAACGTTAGAACAACCTTTTCTGTGTACTAGTATGAGGTAATTATCAGTAAATACAAAGTAAGTAAAGGGAATGTTATTACTTCTGCAGGTTTGTTGTAATAAACTAAATTTAAAAAGTCACCAAATATAAAATTCATCCTCAGGGGAGCATGAATGTTTGTACAGCTAGCACGTATTAACCAACAATCAAACTGCTCAAGAGTCCTTGGGCAAGATACCGAACCCGAATAGTGAAAAGCTCCTTCAGTGATCGTAAAAAACGCAGTAAAAGAACGCTACGGAAATGCAGGTCCGTTAAATAAGAGACATTAAAGAAATAATTAAGGATTGAGGGAATAAAAGCATGAAAACGACTCCGGAGACGACGACAGATGAAAGCGTGTTCAGAGATTAAACCAACGTGTCGGAGGAAAAAAAGGTGTCTGGTATTTTCATTGATGATTATTTGCTCTGAACGTGTTTCCTGTTTGTCGTTCCTGCCGAGCTCAGCGGTGAACTGTTCGGCATTTTGGTGGATGAGGTCGTTTGATGAGGTCACGCCGGCCGGCGGCGTCTCTGACACCCAGTTAAAGGGACGGATCCGACGCCGGCGAGCCGAACTCTCTGACCGTTCGTTGTTAATCACTTTCTGTGTGTGTTTTTATATCTCACACACACACACACACACACACACATGGAGTTAATTAAAGCATTAAACACCTCTGATGATCGTGATGTTAAAACTCGACAGGTAGAACCAGATCTGGAGTTTGTTCACCAAACAGCACTGAGGCCTTCAGTGATCTGCAGCTCCGTGCTGCCCGCGGCGAGCCGGCACCTCGCCGCACCACAAACGCGTCACCGCCCGTTTGCGAAGGCGTGCGTCGGTGTTCGTGCCAGATTTGTGAGAAAGCAGTTTTGGCCTCGGGCAAAAGGGCGAGGACCTTCCAAACAGATTCACAGGCGTCGCCAAAACCCTCCGCCAACCACCTGGAGCGCTCGGGTTGCACACCTGAACGCATCACAGACTGAATATAAGCTGTTGTCATGGTGACGTCACTCGTTGGTTAGTGGGCTGCCTTTTATTAAAAACACCATCTTTGTTCGAGGCCACCAGAAGAGACACGAGGGGGAGGAGCTAAGAACAGTCGATCGTCACATGACAGTGATTATTCAGAAAATAAAAAGCTCCGTTATGGTTCCTTTCATTCGCATTGTTGTTTTTATTATTTTCGTTTTAATAGATTTACATTTAATAGATGCTGGTTGGCCCCATTTATTTATATTTATATGTTGTTATGTTTCATGTTGAACTACTTCTTTGTACAAAAATGTTAAAATAAACATTTTTTTAAAATGAAAATGCTGCATCTGTTGCATTTATTGACACAAAGGTGCCTCTTTGTTTCTACCTTTTATTATAATTTTCTTGATTATTATTAACTTGCTCGGGTCAACTTGAAATAACTATAGGCTGTTTCCCTCTTAAAGTGGAGCAGATCGATGATCTCCATGGATCATTTTAAAGGTTTGATCTGACATGAAATGAAACGAGGAGCAGAGAGACGGAGGATGTTTTTATTTTTAAAAAGAGGAAGGATTTCATTAAGATGAAGCTTTCTGTCGGATCCCGGCGATATTAACGACGGCGGCCTCCATCACATTTGACCTCCGATGACCTCCATCGACCCCGATCTGACGCCATGGGAGCGAGGGAAATGTCAGCGGCAGCTCGAGGACGCCGTGTCCTCGTTTGATGAGTCTCGTCCACAAGTGAGCCGTTGTCTGGCCGCCTCCGAGGCTGCAGGCGCTCGTCAGATACACTGAGACGCGTTCGAATCCACCGCAGATTATCTGGAGAAGAATGGAGACGCCACAGCGCCGATTTAAAAAAAAACAACAAAAAAAACGTTTTCTTTTAAAGGACAAACTTGTGTGGCAGCTGGTTGTATCGCTGGATAAATGTTTGTAGAGATTAAAAGCGTTTTCTCCCGATTATCAAACGGTTATTTTTGGACGTCGGGATGAAAGGCCGCTGTGTCGAGGTCACATGGTTCCTGTCTTGTGATCCGGAGTGATTAAAAAATAAATAATCAAAACAAAGTGAGTTTTCTGTGGACTGGAGGGAAAGGTCAGCAACGTTTTAAAACTGTTTCTGACTTCGGTCATCGTTTCACAGGTTTGATTGTTTTTAAAGGGTTATTCCACCAGATTTACATGCAGATTAATTCACAGCTCAACTAGTTTAGTTTCATTTAATGTGGTTATATTGTATTATTATTATTATTATTATTATTATTATTATTATTATTATTATTATTATTAATAATCTAATCCACATAAAAGTGACTTATATTCTTTAATATGGTTGATACTGGAGTTGTAAGGATACCCGTATAAGAAAACTTTTTGTAAAAACTACAACTTGACTACTTCCTGCCTCTCATGATTGTTTATCTTATTTATATTTTATAGTTACTTTCATTTATTTCATGGATATGATGTCAAAAATACTCTTACAGAGTTGCTGCGTCATCAAAGTGTACGGAGTAATCTACAGTGTTATTGACTATATTCTCTGTAATATTATATTTATATACTGATACTGATTGTGTGACTGGACACACATTATTTTGGTATTCGGTGTTTCCTCCATTTGTTGCTGCAGCGTTTTGTGAGCGTTTCAGATAAAACAAAAAACATTCAAACACTCATTTCCTTTTTTTAATTGCATCACAAATCCTTTCAGAAATAATTTTTCTGCCAAGTGGGAAAAGCATTTTAAATCAAGTGTCATCCGTCTGATCACAAGATGCCGACGCTTCATTTAAACCTGAAACAAGTTCAATTCAACTAAAAGTACACAGCGTATTATCACGTAGCTGCTCCGTTATTTTAAACACGGCGGTAAATAACGTCACAATCTTGTTTATTTGTTGTTGCCGTTCTGATGATTTCTTTTTCTTTTCTGTAACGGAAAAACGTGTGGAACAAAGATGGTGTTCAGATCCACGAGGCTTCTGGGAAATCTGAGAGTCGTGACGGCAGCAAAGAGGTCACGCAACACACACACACACACACACACACACACACACACACACACACACACACACACACACACACACACACACACACACACACACACATCCGTCTGTTTGTTCTTTGTTAGCAGCCTGAAAAGTCTTCTGTCTCGTTAATCAACGTGTTGATGTCGATTTACTTGCATTTAAAAATGTCTTTAGAATCACGATTACAATTAAACACAATAGCATCTCCATTGTTTGTCCGCCAGAGGGCGCTAACTGGTTGATTTTATTTTTTTTTGCCGTAAAATATCGCTAAAAGTACGTAAAAATATTGTTTACGTGTTTATTTAAGAAAAATAAGCTGGCAGTTGAAATATTGTGTGTTTTTTTACTTTAAACATTCGGTTTCATCTGGTATCGTTAATTATTAACGACTTTTCTAATTTTTCATTTTTAATTGATTTTGAATTATTGGTAAACCAGGCATTTTGAAGAAATATACTCTTAATTAAAGTAAACACTAATGAAGAGGAGGAACCTCTGCTGATGGAGAGGAGTCAGAACTGGACTGGTACTGGCCCTTTAAGAGGGTCAGAAGTGGACTGGTACTGGCCCTTTAAGAGAGTCAGAACTGGACTGGTACTGGCCCTTTAAGAGAGTCAGAACTGGACTGGTACTGGCCCTTTAAGAATCACTATTCTCGACTAGCATTACTGTGATTGCGTGAGCTTGAATCCTACGTTGTCTTGGATCCATTCAAGTCGGGTTTGGATTTTCCTGAGCTCGTTTTATTGAACGAGGCGAGAAGGTTTTTACTGAAGCTTCATGTATATCATCCTCCGATTCACCGCCGGGGAAAAAAAGAAAAGAAAAAGCTGTTCCTCTAATTCGTGATGAGCGTGAATCCAGTCTTTTATGTGCTGATGATTAAAATGTCTGTTCGTATTTTTTTAAGCGCCTGCATTCGAAAAAGAGGAAAGAGAAAAAAATATCAGAGCATAATTAGACTCGTGGCTGAATGGGTAAAGAGCTCGCATGAAGAACTCGAGGTCGCGGGTTCAAGTCTCCTTTCAGGTTGTTAATTTGCCGGCGTGTGCTCAACAGCTCACGTGTAGTGGAAACACTGAAAGGCTTTAAGAGAAGAGCGTCGAGGCTGAGCATTAGCTCGCCGCAGCTGCACTCGGTTGTGGCGTTTTCTGGAATTGACACAACGCTTCGGCTTTTGACAATCGAGAGAGAGGCGGCGTCTAAAGGCGGAAAAAGGGCTTGAAAAAGCTCTTGTGTATGAAAACTCAAAGGCTCAATCAAGAAACACAGATTTCAGAGGTGACGGGATCAAGTCATCTCCACGTCTAAAAGGCAGTTTGAGAAAAGAGCGAAGCAGCTGCAGCTCAGTCAGCTGATGACTGGAAGGCTGCAGGTTTGAGGCCCATTTACAGCCTCCAACTCACACGGTTTCAAAAACAACAGCTGGAATAAAACAGCAGAGAGCTTTTATTGTGAAGGGGACTTCTCTAATGGAGAGTTTTGATTAAAATGACAAAATCGTATTTGGCATTAAAAGTGCCAGAAGTGAAAGAAAACATGATGCAGAATAAAATATTATCGGATTGTAATTATTTATGTGTTAATGTTGCAGCTGGTTAGTTTGTGTATTTACCTACAGGGCATCATTTTATTTGTATCTCTACCCATAATAACACATTTATTATAGTTGATTATGTTTCACATTATTATTCTGAAACCTCAAAGTACACAAAGTTGTAAATGTGGTGGATTTCAAAATACATACAAATATTAATATATGTATTATATATAAA
The DNA here is from genome assembly GCF_963514095.1 of Eutrigla gurnardus. Classification (NCBI taxonomy): domain Eukaryota; kingdom Metazoa; phylum Chordata; class Actinopteri; order Perciformes; family Triglidae; genus Eutrigla; species Eutrigla gurnardus. The sequence goes on along the minus strand of NC_139928.1, from coordinate 23,385,512 downwards.
TATCTGATTAAATTATTGTCATATATAATAAAATAAAATAATGTTATCAATTAATGATTTTTTTTAGGTGAATGTTAGGAAAACATTTTCCAATTCAAATTGTGAGGATACTTTGAATCCCCCCCCTCTCAACGTGGTACAGTCCGAGTTCCCGCAGCTATGAAGCCCATTAGACGCTCTCACTTCCGGTTTGGCAATTTGGACCGTAACCAGCGACAGGTAACTGGATGCTACGAACATGTGGCTAACCAAATAACCAATTTGTTTGTTTAATATGATGACGTACCTTATTTTAATAATAATAAAAATACATAATAGAGTGACGCGGGATATCGTCTTATTCCGGAAATTAGCTAGCGTGTTTGCACTTCCGGTTCCCTCGTCTCGATGCCGGAGTTTGTTTTAAATTATTAAAAATTAAATGCCTGAAATAAACTCTGCGGGTAAAACATTACATCAATGTTTTATTTAACGATATAAAACACGCCAGTAGAAAACACTTCGACTTAAAAAGGGCGCTAACGTGTGGCTTAATGACTACAAAATGTCGTCCCGTCTTCGTTGTGGGGAAACTCAAGCGACCGTCGTGTGGTTTGTTTATAGTTTGACGTTAACTTATTTTTTAAAATGTATTCATGTATCCGATCTGATTTTCTATAATGATCCAAAATCCTATTGGCTTTTTTGTTGTCGTGTGCGATGCTAACTTCCGGGGTCAGCCTCTAAAAAATACGTCGCTGCCGCGTCTGTAGAAGTAGCTGGAACGTGAGCTCGGCGACAGCCAATCAAAACCGTGTTTGTGGTCACAGCCAGCACGTAAACATAAATATGCAAATGAGGCATTTTATCTGAACAGGTACAAAATTCTTGTTTCGTTTTGTTGACATATTAAGAGTCAAGTGTTTTTATGGAGGGAAGTTTTGGATTTCTCTAATAAAAGAATGAATCAATGAATGTTTTATGAACAAACTTCTCTGTAAAACCTTCAGAATAAAGAAATGAATGAGTCTGTTTATAATTTAGAGAAAAAGACCTTTAAAGATATGGGTTTTACATTACATTACATTTTGAAAACGTAACGGGTGAACGGGGTAAAATAATAAATATCGGCCTGAAACTTCCCCAGTTGATTATTGACATTAAGACAATTATTTTTTTTCTATTAAAAAGTTTTCGGAAATGTAACTTTTGGTGAATTCAGGGAGGAAAACATTGGAATGTTTTGAGGATAAAAAGCCCAAAATATAATATTATAATAATATAAATGGACGTGATGCGTGAAAAACAATGTTTTTGTCTGCAGAGTCGAGACTCGAATCACCAAAGTGTGTATTAACCACACAATACACAAAGTTAACTATTATATATATATATATATATATATATATATATATCCATCCATCCATCCATTGTCTACCGCTTATCCTGTATTTTTAGGGTCGCGGGGTATATATATATATATATATATATATATATATATATATATATATATGTATTTAATATATATTCAATAAATAGTCAAATAATTTAATTTAAAATGATTTATTTTTTTAATTTAAAATGTATTTTTTAATTTAAAATTAAATAATATATATACGGTATAGATACGGTTTGCATATATATATATATATATATATATATATATATATATATATATAAAGTTTGCATATATATATATATATATGCAAACTGTATCCCAAATTCTATAAAGGCTTTTTATTTTGACAAGCAGCTATTAGCAACATTGTCACAGAATCTGTTGGGTCACAGGATTTGGTGCAACACCGGTCTCTAACGGTCTCACTGGTGCCTTGTGTGTTTTTCTGCCTTGGGGAGTTTTTTTTTGTAACCTGCTTTTCATTCTCCACAACATCCAGGAGCACTTTTGTGTTTCCTCAGCAGATTGAGATCTATCTCCCATCTGGACCGGACCACCTCAGGATCCAGGAGGAGGAGCCGGCTGCTGCCGCTCATGACCCGGAGGTAAGCGGCGGCGAGGGGGGGGGGGGGGGGGGGGTGTACAATCAGCCGTTATCTTGATGGTTTTCTTCTTTCCTAAAGTCATAAAATCTGTATTCTTCAGACTCCAAATGTTTAATTTACACGTGAAATCGTTTTTTGGCCCCAAAAGAAAAAATAATTAAAACGATTCACGCCTCCCGTTTAGTCGGCGTCCCCGTGGCGATACACGGCGAGGAGGAGAACACCGCCGGGACCTGGATGTCGCATTTGTTTGTTTTTCAGTCGCACGATCCGTCTTTATTCAACCGAGACGATGCAGCCAGGCTCCAAATAAGGAGTTGTTTAAGGTTTAAACTGTATGTTCGGCTGATTGGTATCTTATTGTGAAACACCCAAACAGGAAGTCAGAGCTCAACGCTTAAAGAGTGGCGTCAGCTTTATTTTATATTTTGAGTAATTTAAGATGCTAATAAAGTTTAATATAATGAATAGTGAATGTAATTAATAACTTAAGTTTCAGGCTGTTTCAGAGCGACGGTGTTTCAGTTGAACTCGTGACCGTGTTATCTGGTTCCTACGGTCATGCAGCATCAGATTCTCTGTCCTGCAGGCTTGTGATTGGACGGCTGTCATGTAAAGGTTAACACTTCCTACAGCAGAATGAAGGCCTGTTGTTTTTCTCTGCTCGTTAAACCTGATTCCGCCGTGATACAAGTATTGATCGGGTATTGATCGGGTATTGACCTCCTCCTCCTCCTCTTCTTCTGTGGTGAGACGTTTTCAACTTTTCACTCTGGGTTGTTTTACTGCAAACAAATATGACAAAGGAACTTTAAAGCCTCGAGGTCAGCATTTTGCGTCCCCAATCTAATATTCGTTTTTGGTCATTTTGCATCTTCTAATGGTGAATTTGTATCTAATTTTAGTCCATTTATTTTGCTCAAGTGTCGATTTGTAGTCCTTTTGTGTGTCGTTGTAGTCACTAGATGTTTTATGTATCACAGTTGTTGCTTTGTGTCTCTTTGTAGCCATTTTGCATCTATTGATAGTAATTTTGCATCCATTTAAAGTCGTTTTGCATCCATATTTAGTCATTTTGCATCTATTTAAAGTCATTTTGCATCAATATTTAGATATTTCTCAACTATTTTCAGTCATTTTTGTTATTTTTGTGGTGGATTTTCATCTATTTTTTAGACCTTATGTGTCTCATTGTGGCGTTTTGCACAGATTTTAAGTAATTCTGTGTTCAGTCGGATCATTTCTGGTTGTTTTGTAGACGTTCTCGTAGACTCGGCCAGTAAACGAGCGATGAATCAAACCTCCGACCTTCGACCTCCCCAGTCAAAGTCATTGTAAACGACATCCATCGCGGGTTTCCAGGAATAGACACGTTGTTCTGTCGGTTCTTGAGACAAATGAGAATTGATTTGAAAAGTGCAGCAAAGTGAACCGAGACACATCGTCTGACCTCCTCCTGCAGCTCCCTCTGCTCCTCCCAGGTGAGCGGGAGGGGGAGGGGAGCGCTGTAATATCCTTTGACAACATCTTTAATGGCTGCTGCTGATTGGTTGAGGCATGTAGATGGGGGGAGGAGGAGGAGGAGGAGGGGGGGTTGATGTAACCGGGCTGAAATCACAGTCTTAACATCCCAATCTGTCAGCGTATCTGAAGACGAGACATCTGACAGGCGGCGGCGGCGGCGGCGGCGCTGCACAAAGTGTCAGAAACACCAAAAAAAAAAAAGCAAACACAGACGTGCCGACGCTGTATTATTTATATATTTACTCTGCCGTGAGCTGAACCTGCTGATTTCAGAGGTTTTCTAACAGGATTATCTGTCCCATCCTGCAGCAGCAACTTCTCTCTCTGTGTTTTTGGGGTTTTAAATGTCTTTTCTCTCTGATCAAAACGCTCTTTGAAATCACTTCTTCTTCTGTGGTTTCTTTCATGTAGCTTCATCAGTGCGTCTCTTGTTGGAGATCAATGGCTCAACCTATGTCCCGAAAAATCATTATAATCTAGATTGTGACATATTTAGTCTTTTGTTTTTTTTTAAGCAAATGATCACACGATGATTGAATTAGCAGAAAAACAGAAACACCTCGACAACGTAATGAAATGAAGCAGCCTCCGCTCAAATATGTTTCGTTTTATATTCATTGGATTAGATTCTCGATTAATCGATCGCTTTGGTCCAGAATGTAAGGAATAATTGAAGCCTTTAAATGTCCAAAAATCTGGAGTTTGTTATGATGGAAGACATAAAATAAGCATCAATTTAGAAGCTGGAATACATTTATATGATGCTTGAAAAATGACTCTACTGCGGTTAATAATCTAAATAATTGGTCGTTATTTGTCTGTTGATTGAGTAAGGAAGTGCTGCAGCAGACTGAATTATACATACATGCTTTATATATACATACATATATTTTTTTTACTGCATAAACAAACAAGAAAACAGAAAATACAGAAAACTAGAAGAATAAAAATCTATTTCCCTCAAGGATGAGGGTCCTTGACCACGCTGCTTTATAATCACAATCCACTTTCTTTGATTCATTCCAACACTGTAGTAATGGGGCCGTTGAATGCACCTGCACCTTTTGTTCATGTTGTCTTCACTCTGAAGTGACTCCTTCAAACTATTTGTGTCTCCTTTTGAGTGAAACAACCTTTTCAGGCAAGGTTTCTCCAAATTGTTGACTTGGAGCCAGCCGTTGTTGGGGGGGGGGGGGGGGGGTAACATCTGGATGGAAGTGAATGAGTGTGTAGTGTGTTTTTAGTTATGTCAACATGTTTCAAGGTCTTTTTGTTGTCTGGTTGGTAATCCAGTCTTCCTTCCTTCATGTTTTTGTTGTGATTTAATATCAATAACCAGATGAATAGGATGCTGAAATAACTCCATCATGATGGTGATCAGTAAAAAGTGCTGAGTCATGCTTTGTTAGGTCAGTCTGCAAGACCACAAGATAACTCCTGTTAAAACGCTGGTTTTCTGAATGGAGTCTGGTTGATGGTGCTAGGCTACGCTAACATT
>NC_139928.1:23300507-23375507 GCF_963514095.1 Eutrigla gurnardus | reverse complement strand
GAGGTGATGAGGAAGAGGAGAGGAGTAGAGATGAGGCATGAGAGAGGAGGTGATGAGGAAGAGGAGGGGAGTAGAGGAGAGGAATGAGAGAGGAGGTGATGAGGAAGAGGAGAGGAATGAGAGAGGAGGTGATGAGGAAGAGGAGGGGAGTAGAGGAGAGGAATGACAGAGGAGGTGATGAGGAAGAGGATGGGAGAAGAAGAGAGGAATGAGAGAGGAGGTGATGAGGAAGAGGAGAGTAGAGGAGAGGAATGAGAGGGGAGGTGATGAGGAAGAGGAGGGGAGTAGAGGAGAGGAATGAGAGAGGAAGTGATGAGGAAGAGGATGGGAGAAGAAGAGAGGAATGAGAGAGGAGGTGATGAGGAAGAGGAGAGTAGAGGAGAGGAATGAGAGAGGAGGTGATGAGGAAGAGGATGGGAGAAGAAGAGAGGAATGAGAGAGGAGGTGATGAGGAAGAGGAGAGTAGAGGAGAGGAATGAGAGAGGAGGTGATGAGGAAGAGGAGAGTAAAGGAGAGGAATGAGAGAGGAGGTGATGAGGAAGAGGATGGGAGTAGAGGAGAGGAATGAGAGAGGAAGTGATGAGGAAGAGGAGAGGAGAGGAATGAGAGGGGAAGTGATGAGGAAGAGGATGGGAGTAGAGGAGAGGAATGAGAGAGGAGGTGATGAGGAAGAGGAGAGGAATGAGAGGGGAGGTGATGAGGAAGAGGAGGGGAGTAGAGGAGAGGCATGAGAGAGGAGGTGATGAGGAAGAGGAGAGGAATGAGAGGGGAGGTGATGAGGAAGAGGAGAGGAGAGGAATGAGAGGGGAGGTGATGAGGATGAGGAGGGGAGTAGAGGAGAGGAATGAGAGAGGAGGTGATGAGGAAGAGGAGGGGAGTAGAGGAGAGGAATGAGAGAGGAGGTGATGAGGAAGAGGAGAGGAATGAGAGAGGAGGTGATGAGGAAGAGGAGGGGAGTAGAGGAGAGGAATGACAGAGGAGGTGATGAGGAAGAGGATGGGAGAAGAAGAGAGGAATGAGAGAGGAGGTGATGAGGAAGAGGAGAGTAGAGGAGAGGAATGAGAGGGGAGGTGATGAGGAAGAGGATGGGAGTAGAGGAGAGGAATGAGAGAGGAAGTGATGAGGAAGAGGAGAGGAGAGGAATGAGAGGGGAAGTGATGAGGAAGAGGATGGGAGTAGAGGAGAGGAATGAGAGGAGGTGATGAGGAAGAGGAGGGGAGTAGAGGAGAGGAATGAGAGAGGAGGTGATGAGGAAGAGGAGAGGAATGAGAGGGGAGGTGATGAGGAAGAGGAGGGGAGTAGAGGAGAGGCATGAGAGAGGAGGTGATGAGGAAGAGGAGAGGAATGAGAGGGGAGGTGATGAGGAAGAGGAGAGGAGAGGAATGAGAGGGGAGGTGATGAGGATGAGGAGGGGAGTAGAGGAGAGGAATGAGAGAGGAGGTGATGAGGAAGAGGAGAGGAATGAGGTGATGAGGAAGAGGAGGAGAGGAGAGGAATGAGAGAGGAGGTGATGAGGAAGAGGAGAGTAGAGGAGAGGCATGAGAGAGGAGGTGATGAGGAAGAGGAGAGGAATGAGAGGGGAGGTGATGAGGAAGAGGAGGGGAGTAGAGGAGAGGCATGAGAGAGGAGGTGATGAGGAAGAGGAGAGGAATGAGAGGGGAGGTGATGAGGAAGAGGAGAGTAGAGGATGGGAGAAGAAGAGAGGAATGAGAGAGGAGGTGATGAGGAAGAGGAGAGGAGAGGAATGAGAGGGAAGGTGATGAGGAAGAGGATGGGAGTAGAGGAGAGGAATGAGAGAGGAGGTGATGAGGAAGAGGAGAGGAGAGGCATGAGAGAGGAGGTGATGAGGAAGAGGAGGGGAGTAGAGGAGAGGAATGAGGTGATGAGGAAGAGGAGGAGAGGAGAGGAATGAGAGAGGAGGTGATGAGGAAGAGGAGGGGAGTAGAGGAGAGGCATGAGAGAGGAGGTGATGAGGAAGAGGAGAGGAATGAGAGGGGAGGTGATGAGGAAGAGGAGAGTAGAGGAGAGGCATGAGAGAGGAGGTGATGAGGAAGAGGAGAGGAATGAGAGGGGAGGTGATGAGGAAGAGGAGAGGAGAGGAATGAGAGGGGAGGTGATGAGGATGAGGAGGGGAGTAGAGGAGAGGAATGAGAGAGGAGGTGATGAGGAAGAGGAGAGGAATGAGGTGATGAGGAAGAGGAGGAGAGGAGAGGAATGAGAGAGGAGGTGATGAGGAAGAGGAGAGTAGAGGAGAGGCATGAGAGAGGAGGTGATGAGGAAGAGGAGAGGAATGAGAGGGGAGGTGATGAGGAAGAGGAGGGGAGTAGAGGAGAGGCATGAGAGAGGAGGTGATGAGGAAGAGGAGAGGAATGAGAGGGGAGGTGATGAGGAAGAGGAGAGTAGAGGATGGGAGAAGAAGAGAGGAATGAGAGAGGAGGTGATGAGGAAGAGGAGAGTAGAGGAGAGGAATGAGAGGGAAGGTGATGAGGAAGAGGAGAGGAGAGGAGAGGAGAGGAATGAGAGGGAAGGTGATGAGGAAGAGGATGGGAGTAGAGGAGAGGAATGAGAGAGGAGGTGATGAGGAAGAGGAGGGGAGTAGAGGAGAGGAATGAGAGAGGAAGTGATGAGGAAGAGGAGAGGAGAGGAATGAGAGGGGAAGTGATGAGGAAGAGGATGGGAGTAGAGGAGAGGAATGAGAGGAGGTGATGAGGAAGAGGAGGGGAGTAGAGGAGAGGAAGGAGAGAGGAGGTGATGAGGAAGAGGAGAGTAGAGGAGAGGAATGAGAGAGGAGGTGATGAGGAAGAGGAGGGGAGTAGAGGAGAGGAATGAGAGAGGAGGTGATGAGGAAGAGGAGAGGAATGAGAGAGGAGGTGATGAGGAAGAGGAGGGGAGTAGAGGAGAGGAATGACAGAGGAGGTGATGAGGAAGAGGATGGGAGAAGAAGAGAGGAATGAGAGAGGAGGTGATGAGGAAGAGGAGAGTAGAGGAGAGGAATGAGAGGGGAGGTGATGAGGAAGAGGATGGGAGAGGAATGAGAGGGGAAGTGATGAGGAAGAGGAGAGGAGAGGAATGAGAGGGGAAGTGATGAGGAAGAGGATGGGAGTAGAGGAGAGGAATGAGAGGAGGTGATGAGGAAGAGGAGGGGAGTAGAGGAGAGGAATGAGAGAGGAGGTGATGAGGAAGAGGAGGGGAGTAGAGGAGAGGAATGAGAGAGGAGGTGATGAGGAAGAGGAGAGGAATGAGAGAGGAGGTGATGAGGAAGAGGATGGGAGTAGAGGAGAGGCATGACAGAGGAGGTGATGAGGAAGAGGAGGGGAGTAGAGGAGAGGCATGACAGAGGAGGTGATGAGGAAGAGGAGGGGAGTAGAGGAGAGGCATGACAGAGGAGGTGATGAGGAAGAGGAGGGGAGAAGAGGAGAGGAATGAGAGGGGAGGTGATGAGGAAGAGGAGGGGAGTAGAGGAGAGGAATGAGAGAGGAGGTGATGAGGAAGAAGAGGAATGAGAGAGGAGGTGATGAGGAAGAGGATGGGAGTAGAGGAGAGGAATGAGAGGGGAGGTGATGAGGAAGAGGAGGGGAGTAGAGGAGAGGAATGAGAGAGGAGGTGATGAGGAAGAAGAGGAATGAGAGAGGAGGTGATGAGGAAGAGGATGGGAGTAGAGGAGAGGAATGAGAGAGGAGGTGATGAGGAAGAGGAGGGGAGTAGAGGAGAGGAATGAGAGAGGAGGTGATGAGGAAGAGGATGGGAGTAGAGGAGAGGCATGAGAGAGAAGGTGATGAGGAAGAGGAGAGGAATGAGAGAGGAGGTGATGAGGAAGAGGAGGGAAGTAGAGGAGAGGCATGACAGGAGGTGATGAGGAAGAGGAGAGGAATGAGAGAGGAGGTGATGAGGAAGAGGAGGGGAGTAGAGGAGAGGAATGAGAGAGGAGGTGATGAGGAAGAGGAGGGGAGAAGAGAGGAATGAGAGAGGAGGTGATGAGGAAGAAGAGGAATGAGAGAGGAGGTGATGAGGAAGAGGATGGGAGTAGAGGAGAGGAATGAGAGAGAAGGTGATGAGGAAGAGGAGAGGAATGAGAGAGGAGGTGATGAGGAAGAGGAGGGAAGTAGAGGAGAGGCATGACAAAGGAGGTGATGAGGAAGAGGAGGGGAGTAGAGGAGAGGAATGAGAGAGGAGGTGATGAGGAAGAGGAGGGGAGTAGAGGAGAGGAATGACAGAGGAGGTGATGAGGAAGAGGATGGGAGTAGAGGAGAGGAATGAGAGGGGAGGTGATGAGGAAGAGGAGGGGAGTAGAGGAGAGGAATGAGAGAGGAGGTGATGAGGAAGAAGAGGAATGAGAGAGGAGGTGATGAGGAAGAGGATGGGAGTAGAGGAGAGGAATGAGAGAGGAGGTGATGAGGAAGAGGAGAGGAATGAGAGAGGAGGTGATGAGGAAGAGGATGGGAGTAGAGGAGAGGCATGACAGAGGAGGTGATGAGGAAGAGGAGGGGAGAAGAGAGGAATGTATCTGATCCTCTGGAGGTCAAACATCTTCTTGTCTTCATGGATGCAGAACAGGAAGAGAAGCAGCATTAAACCCTTATCTGTTCTAAGCCCCGCCCCTCCAACACAGACCGGCCAATCATAGCGTAGCACCGGTGTCGGGCGGTTTGGTTGGTTTGGAGCTAGCGATGGTCACGAGTAGCATAACAGTGATACTTATTATTTTTTAGATATTCAACAAAATTCTTTCACATTTTTTGAGTAATCTATGCATATTGTGATTTAAAAAAATATATTTTATCCATAATTTAAAAAAATATTTTTCTGATCTTTTTCCAGAAATTTTACGAATAATTTTGATAAAAAAAAGTTTATTTTATATATAACCATTTATTTTTAGTTTTTATTTAGTTTTATGTGATAGTCTAGTCGAGAGTAAATTCAAATATTTCCATTTAAAGACGCGGCGGCCTGTAGGTCTCTGCAGGTCACTCACCAACATAAACACGCTTCTATTTAAAGCCGCGGGGTGGAAGCGGCGTGTGTGAGGTCATCGGAGGAGAACGTCTGCATCTGTGCGTGCGTGGGCGACGGCCGTTGGAACGGCGGCGGCGTTGAGGTTCGCTGACCTGAAAGGTGGCGAGCGGTTTCAGAGCAAACAGGAGCGACTGTGTGTAACAAGGACTTTATTTCTCCATTCATTTATAATGAGGAGGCCGTATACACTCGGCGTGAGCGCACGTGCCGGGTGGATGAGTTCACGTGAGCGTTCACGTGAGCGTTTATGTGAGCGTTCACGTGAGCGCTCACGTGCATGAGTGTGTACATTCAGCTGACTGCCTGGTATCCTGGGAAGACCCGTCACCCGGACCGGGTTTCCACCACATCACACACACACACACACACACACACACACACACACACACACACACACACACACACACACACACACACACACACACACACACACACACACACACACACACACACACACACACACACACACACACACACACACACAGATAAATAGATCCCGTGTGTCGGTGTCCTCACGTTGACCTTTAGAGACTCTGATGACGAAGCTCAACGAGAGTTTTTATATTTTTATTTTATCGGTAAGTTTTGTAAAATGAGGACACGTGTTTTGTTTTACTCCGAACGTTCTGGATGAAATAAAGACGTATAAATGTTAAACAGACTCGTTTTGAATCACTTACATTTATTTTAATGGTTCAGTTTGAGATTTTAGATTCAAACGATGGTTTTCATGAATTGGTTGTGATTTTAAATGTTTCCTGGAGAACGCGATGCTAACAGGTTCCAACGGGATTCCAGCTCCATGACTGTGCAAACACATGTTTCTGCTGACGTCGGCGTTTGTGTGACGTCTGGACGTCTGACGGGTTTGAACGCATCACAGCGGCCATTCCTTCATGAGTCGACTGCAGTAAATAATTTATTCTCATGTTGGAGAGATTATTATCAGGAGGAGGAGGAGGTGAATAGGAGGCTGTGGGGACGGAGGAGGAGGAGGTGAATAGGAGGCTGTGGGGACGGAGGAGGAGGAGGTGAATAGGAGGCTGTGGGGACGGAGGAGGAGGTTAATAGGAGGCTGTGGGGACGGAGGAGGAGGAGGTTAATAGGAGGCTGTGGGGAGGAGGAGGAGGTTAATAGGAGGCTGTGGGGACGGAGGAGGAGGAGGTTAATAGGAGGCTGTGGGGACGGAGGAGGAGGTTAATAGGAGGCTGTGGGGACGGAGGAGGAAGAGGAGGTTCATAGGAGGCTGTGGGGACAGAGGAGGAGGAGGTGAATAGGAGGCTGTGGGGATGGAGGAGGAGGAGAATAGGAGGCTGTGGGGACGGAGGAGGAGGAGGTGAATAGGAGGCTGTGGGGACGGAGGAGGAGGAGAATAGGAGGCTGTGGGGACGGAGGAGGAGGAGGTGAATAGGAGGCTGTGGGGACGGAGGAGGAGGTGAATAGGAGGCTGTGGGGATGGAGGAGGAGGAGGTGAATAGGAGGCTGTGGGGACGGAGGAGGAGGAGGAGGTTAATAGGAGGCTGTGGGGACGAAAGGAGGAGGAGGTGAATAGGAGGCTGTGGGGACGGAGGAGGAGGTTAATAGGAGGCTGTGGGGACGGAGGAGGAGGTTAATAGGAGGCTGTGGGGACGGAGGAGGAGGAGGTTAATAGGAGGCTGTGGGGACGGAGGAGGAGGTGAATAGGAGGCTGTGGGGACGGAGGAGGAAGAGGTTAATAGGAGGCTGTGGGGACGGAGGAGGAGGAGGTTAATAGGAGGCTGTGGGGACGGAGGAGGAGGAGGTTAATAGGAGGCTGTGGGGACGGAGGAGGAGGAGGTTAATAGGAGGCTGTGGGGAGGAGGAGGTTAATAGGAGGCTGTGAGGAGGAGGAGGTTAATAGGAGGCTGTGGGGAGGAGGAGGTTAATAGGAGGCTGTGGGGAGGAGGAGGTTAATAGGAGGCTGTGGGGAGGAGGAGGTTAATAGGAGGCTGTGAGGAGGAGGAGGAGGAGGTTAATAGGAGGCTGTGGGGAGGAGGAGGTTAATAGGAGGCTGTGGGGAGGAGGAGGTTAATAGGAGGCTGTGAGGAGGAGGAGGTGAATAGGAGGCTGTGGGGAGGAGGAGGAGGAGGTTTTATTTTGTGACTGACTGGATGTGATTGGAGGTGTGATGACTGTTAGCAGCTCGCTAACCGGCGTGTTGGCGTTGATAATGACGTTGCGTTCGCCGCCCGGAAAAACATCTTGATATTTACGAAAGTTAACGCTTATTTTCAGCTTCAGGTTAACTGGTCTACTGGTCTACTGATTCTACTGGTTCTACTGATTCTACTGGTTCTACTGGTCTACTGATTCTACTGGTTCTACTGATTCTACTGGTTCTACTGGTCTACTGATTCTACTGGTTCTACTGGTCTACTGATTCTACTGGTTCTACTGGTCTACTGATTCTACTGGTTCTACTGGTTCTACTGATCTACTGGTTCTACTGGTTCTACTGATCTACTGGTTCTACTGGTCTACTGGTTCTACTGGTCTACTGATTCTACTGATCTACTGGTTCTACTGGTCTACTGGTTCTACTGATCTACTGGTTCTACTGGTCTACTGGTTCTACTGGTCTACTGATTCTACTGATCTACTGGTTCTACTGGTCTACTGATTCTACTGGTTCTACTGATTCTACTGGTTCTACTGGTCTACTGATTCTACTGGTCTACTGGTCTACTGATTCTACTGGTTCTACTGGTCTACTGATTCTACTGGTTCTACTGGTTCTACTGATCTACTGGTTCTACTGGTTCTACTGATCTACTGGTTCTACTGGTCTACTGGTTCTACTGGTCTACTGATTCTACTGATCTACTGGTTCTACTGGTCTACAGGTTCTACTGGTTCTACTGGTCTACAGGTTCTACTTGTCTACTGATCTACTGGTCTACTGATCTACTGGTTCTACTGGTCTACAGGTTCTACTGGTCTACTGATTCTACTGGTTCTACTGATCTACTGGTTCTACTGGTTCTACTGATCTACTGGTTCTACTGGTCTACTGGTTCTACTGGTCTACTGATTCTACTGATCTACTGGTTCTACTGGTCTACAGGTTCTACTGGTTCTACTGGTCTACAGGTTCTACTTGTCTACTGATCTACTGGTCTACTGATCTACTGGTTCTACTGGTCTACAGGTTCTACTGGTCTACAGGTTCTACTGGTACTGGTATTCCTGCTCTCCAGAGGATGGACCTCTTGTCCTCAAACTACTCTCCTGATGATGCTTTTCAGTGTCATTCTGACGTCACTGTGGTTCTGAAGGTTCTCATAAGAACATTCAGCTTCTGACATTATACATTATACAGCATAACATAATATATAATTTTCTTGTTTAAAATAAATAAATACAAATAAAAATGACAATAATAAATATTAAAACAACATTAAATAATAAAAATAAATAATAACTCTACCTACTGATACACATACTGTATATAAACACATATGTAGTAACTTTCCTGTTCTTGCCACCTCGTTGTTTCCGTATGAACGTTAGTGTTCAGGTGACGAGGTCCCACCTGTATTTGTCGTTATTAACTCCTCGTCGTGTGCCGTGATGGAGGACGACTGAACGCTGAATAAACCGGCAGCATGTGAAGCTGTCGGCGCTGCGTTCAGGGGCGCTGCATGCAGTCGGTCATGCAGGCGTCGGGAGATATGTAGGCCGACGCAGCGAGCAGGGAGAGGGACCGCAGGGCTGCAGACACTGGGAGGGGGGGGGGGGGGGTAGAGGGAGGGTATAGGAAGAGAGAGGGAGGGGGGAGGAGAGAGGGAGGGTATAGGAAGAGAGAGAAGAGAGAGGCAGGGGGGAGGAGAGAGGGAGGGTATAGGAAGAGAGAGGGAGGGGGGAGGAGAGAGGGAGGGTATAGGAAGAGAGAGAAGAGAGAGGCAGGGGGGAGGAGAGGAGAGTTGTCCTCAGATTGACCCACAGCAGCACCAGACAGCTCCCCCCCCCCCCCCTCTCTCTATATATCTGTGCATGCTCGCTCGCCCTTTGCTGCGTAATCGTCTGAAAAAAAGAAGAAAAGCATCGCCTGACAAATCCTCTCAGAAGGGTTCAGTAAGAAACTTCCACCCGCCAACAATTATAATAAAAATAATAATAAAATAAAAATAACACATCAAACTAGCGATCTGTACGGAAAAAAATCACTTTTCATTTAATTATTTTTTGTGTTCAATTTCTTTATTTATAAAATCACAAATTTGCCTCCGAGAGCTTTTTTTTTAATTTTTTTTAATCTGTACAACAAACGACATTTGAAATATTTTAAAAATAGTGTATTTGTATCACACAGCATGTCAAATATCTACAACACTCAGTTATGTCAATAATGTTAATTTTATATACATTTACAATCAATCGATCAATTAATGGAGAAAATAGTCAAAATGAAATGAAATGGACTTTATTGTCACTAAACGTTACATACAGTGAAACTGTAAGATCAAAATCATAAAAATAACATGTACTTTATATATATATATATAAATACTTAAAGTACATGTTACACTTCTGAATGAAAATTCATTTTACTTGAGGTATTTTTTACAGTGTGGTATTAGTACTTCTACTGAAGTAAATCTAATCTAATCTACAAGGAGTACTTCAGTTGTATTTACATTTTTTTGTACTTTAATTTTAATGATAAAACTGTCAGCAAAAACGGAGTTCCGATTTTTACGACAGCTTTTAACCAAAACTTGAGATTTTTATAAGTTTAGTTTAAATATTGTAACTAAGTTTTCACTTTCACAAAAAAATACACAATAATGTCATATTTCGTCAGCATTTTTCACATTGTTGCTATTCATTTTTTATTTATTTATTTGTACATGACGTTATAATTAGATAAATAGATTAATTAACTCTTAACAAGTTTTCACGCCGGTTTGCTTTTGACGACTTTCTTGACGTTTGTTTTGGGAAATACAACTTTCTCTCTGAGAGTTGGTTCAGATTGACATCGCTCTCCGACGGTTAATATGAAGCTACATCCAACAGACAGTTAGCCTAGCTTAGCATAAAGTCTGGGAACGGGGGAATGGCTATCTGAGCTCTGCATAAAGTCTGGAATTGGCTAAATTAGCTTTGCACAAAGCTTTGAAACAGACAACTGTTAGCTTAGCCTCAAGACTTAAAGGGGGTAAACCATTAGCTTAGCATTAAGAAGGGAAGCAGCTAACTTATCTTAGCATAAAGACTGGAATCAGGGGAAACGGTAACCTTAACATAAATACTGAAAACGGGGGGAAATGCCTAGCTTAGCTTAGCATAAAGACGTGAAACAGCTAGCCTAGCTGCGTCCAAAGGTAGCAAAACAAAATCCGCCAACTCACAAGAAGATAAAACGTGTTTATTCGTGATCTTTAGTGAGTTTTATCTAAAAATATATTCTTCCGATCTTCATGAAATCATAACCCAACGTTGATATTTACATTTACATTTTTTTGCTAATTAGGGCCCGAGCGCCGACAACGTCGGGCAGCGAAGCCCTATTGAAACTGAAGGGATTTTTATTCTTTTTCTTATTACGCAAGTTCGACGGCCTTTTTGGGGGCCTTGTCATATTCAGAAGTTGAAAAAAATTGCCATGTGCATTTGGACTGGCGAAAAATTTGAGATTTCATAGTTGGCCACAAAAAAAGTTACTCGCTAGCGCCACCTAGCGCCTTGTAGGCCACTACCCTCACACAGTAACTCCAATTGACACAAAATTTGGTACACATGTGCAGGCAAGTGTGCTCTACAAAAAACCCTAAGGGATTACCAAAGTCCGCCGACCGAAATTTTCCGCCATTTTGAATTTTGTGAAAAACCCGTTTTTGCTAATTTCTCCTAAAACGTAGATCCGATTCTCACCAAAATTGCTGTGTGTCATCACAACAAATATTGTTGCGTTCAGAAGTTATAAGCCAATGAACATTAGAGGGGCGGGGCTCTAGAATTCAATACACATAACTCCACAATATTTAACCCAATCATCACGAAACTTGCAGGATATGTTGACATATCTCCCTGGGACATATCCTGAAAGTTTTATTAAAATTGACCACTCGGGGGCGCTACCGTAAATCAGCCATTTTGGGCCATTTTAGGCCATTTTAACTAATTGTAGGCTTTATATTTTAACGAACTCCTCCTACACCGTTGATCCGATTCATGCCAAACTCGCTGAGACTGTTCTAGAGGCCTCAATGATGCAAAATCATCGAAAGGTCTTACATAAGTCTAAGGGCGTGGCCAGGACGGCGTCCTGAACATGGACGAAATCCATGCTTCAACCACAAAAATCTAAACTGTTATAACTTCAATGTACATTGTCTGATATGATCAAAACTTCACATGTTTGTCAAGAGTCCAACTCTGAACACATCAGCATTGCAATATTGACTCATATTCAGAGCGCCACCTAGTGGCTATAGAAAGTGTTAAGTCTTATACTTCAGCGGGCTCTTCCTAGCAGCTTTATCAGATTCACCTCAAACGTGGTCATCATGTACTAAAGTCTTCAATGATGAAGAGTCATCAAAAGGTCTTGCATAAGTCAAAGGGCGTGGCCAGTCCGTGACGTTTTTGCCAGTGTACAGGAAGTCATTGTAAATTCAGCATACAATGTCCAATCTGCTCAAAACTTGCAGGATGTGTTGACATCTCTCCCTGGAACATATCCTGAAAGTTTTATCAAAATTGACCACTCGGGGGCGCTACAGTTAATCAGCCATTTTAGACCCACGCCGTGGAGGTGGCCGGGGACGACCCGCGCCGTGGCGGTGGCCGGGGACGACAGGCCACATGTCACATCCCCCTCTCTCTCCCATGTGAAAAGTGCGGAGTTCAACAGCACCACCACTTCACGTCGCAACTGTCACTGATCTGGGTTCATTAACAGACTGTACTGTCCGTACGTCAACGTCACTCATGTGAGCCCGCTTTTAGTGTATGCTCGACACAGAGACAGCAGGCTACTAGTTTGTAAGCTACCTGGCTCTAACAGTTAGCGTTAGCGGCTTATAGTCACTCACGTTAAGTTAACGTTAGTAAGCTGGTCAAAATTGATCATGGATACATTTGTTTTTAAACGTCGTCGGACGGAACAACAGATGGCGGTGGCGGGCGTGTTGGATAAAACTACGGACGCACCGTTGACACCTGCAGGGGAAGATGACCACTCGGGTCCCGGCTGTTAACGGAACTATTCACGTTTCGCTGTCTCTGTCTCTCTCTCTCACTGTGTGCGTGTTTATAGCTGCGGGAGGGTGTTGTCAGCGCCGCCGCCAGGATTCAATTTCAATGTACGCACAGAAACGGCAAATACAACAACAAATGGAAAAATACTTTTTTAAGACAAAATCTAATGTTTTCAGTATCAGTGAATCAGTAGTGTATATCATGGTGATAGGCCCCGGTGCAAATCGTTTTTGTGCCCTCCATCCCCGACCTAAACACAAGCGCACGCTTGTGAGCACTCCACGCACGCACACACACGCTTGGACACGCACGCACAGTACGGTATGATAACTC
Organism: Eutrigla gurnardus; assembly: GCF_963514095.1. NCBI lineage: Eukaryota > Metazoa > Chordata > Actinopteri > Perciformes > Triglidae > Eutrigla > Eutrigla gurnardus. The sequence continues at coordinate 23,362,934 of NC_139928.1, read as the reverse complement.
TGCCGGCCCGGGGAGAGAGACATGCATTGGCTCGGCCTACAGTGCTCAGCAGCAGAGAGGTGACGAGACTAGAGCCGAGCTGTATTGTGTAGTGGAGAGGGGCCAACACACGCTATGCGTAATTGCGCACACACGCGCGATCGTCCTCTCAAATGCGGCTGCATCCGGCCCGGTTCAGCAGCATCATATTTTTTTTTCCACCTCAAAAAAAGTCCTCCCAGTGCGTACTGGATTCCAGCTGGCAGCGCCACTGGGTGTTGTTATATATTCACATTGAAAATCTGACATTGATTTGAGCCCCACCGTCGTATGAGTTAGCCCCACCGTAGTTGAACCAGAAAAAATACTCTGGCGCCGCCACTGGACAGGCGCCAGCCGTGGCGGTGGCCGGTGACGACCCGCGGCGTGGCGGTGGCCGGGGACGACCCGCGGCGTGGCGGTGGCCGGTGACGACCAGGGACGACTGGCAATGTGGCGGTGGCCGGGGACGACCCGCCCCGTGGCGGTGGCCAGGCCAGGCGGTCCGACACGTCAGGCGGTCGTAGCACTAACCGAGTTACGTGCCATGCGAGGGCCCGTTATCACTGCTCGCAGTTTTAATTTTTATTGTATTCAGATAACTTCCTGCAGTAAAGTGTTTTTAATCAAATAAAACTTCTGATCTACTGTAATAGAACGTTTTAATGCTCATAAAGAACCTCACACCCACAGTAGCACATGTACATCACTACAAGTTTGAGGTACTTGTACTATGCTTGAATATTTTAAATGTTCTCCTACTTTATACTTCCACTCTTCTCAGCAGGGGAACATTGACCTTTCACTCCGCTGCAGATTATTAATACAGACTATAATCGAATACATTATGCCTTATTATATATTATTATTATGATCATGCGTTATTGATCCCCTGGGGGGGGAATTCAGAGCCACCCAGCAGAATAGAAACTAATTAAAAAAGAAGCTCCGCCTTTTTACCAGCTGTGATTCTTAAAGGGACAAACACATTAATGCATCATTGAATTGTAATACACATATGTACTTTATACTATTATTATTATACTTTCACTTTTGGGACTTTAAACTGCATTTTGATGCCGATAATTTGAATGCTTTCACTTGCAGCTGTGTGTGTGTGTGTGTGTGTGTGTGTGTGTGTGTGTGTGTGTGTGTGTGTGTGTGTGTGTGTGTAGTCGTCATGGAGCTTCCATACACACACAGTACACACTTGTGTGTTGGTGGAAGTAGGTCAGTAGTGAAAGGCTCCTCGTCAGTCCTCGCACAGCCTCCGCTCGCCGTCACACCACTTGTGTCGACTCTAATTTTCTCCTCCTCCTCCTCCTCCTCCTCCTCCTCCTCCTCCCTCTCCTCCCTTTCTCTCTGCTCTGATTAGGAGCAGGTCCCACCCCTGGTTCAGACGGGTCTTGTGTGCAGGTTTAACTCTTCATCTGCCGACCTCCTCTTCCTCGTCTTCTCTTTTTTACTCTAAATCCGCCGTGTTTTTTTAAATGTTTCTGTCTGAGAACCAGAGAAACAAAGCGACTCGTGTTTCCTGCCAGCGAACTTCCAGGAAGGCTGGATGAAACCCAGATCTGAACAAATGGTGTGTTACCTAACCGCCGGGTTACATGATTTACAGTAGAGAGACAGAGCCGTGTTTGAGCTCACACTGCCCTCTGCTGGCAGGAAACACACATGCAAAATCACAAAAACCCCCGGCAACGTCCCCAACAACATGGCTTTCCCCCGGCAACGTCCCCCGGCACGACCCCGGCAACGTCCCGGACAAATCTGTGGATTTTTTTTTTAAAGCCCCTAAAATATGAATTTCCCAGTAAAAGAAGGAGTGAAGAAGAACGAGGAAAAGGGTTGAATGAGAGAACAGTATGTTCCTGGACTGGTTAGACTGGTTTCCAGGCGTTTCACCAGGACGCACATTTGGCGACGGCGGCGCCAAATACCTGCAACGCATCGAGGCGAGTCAGCAGATTAAAAATACCGAGTCAGCGTGAGAATCAATCTACGGAAGGAAGGAAGCCGGCTGCTTTCTTTTAAAGAGAAATGATTTCTTCTCTTCAAGTTAATCAGATATTATTATGTTCTATCATGTTTGAAAGGTTAAAAGGTCACAGTGAAAGTTTCTGTTCATGCAGTTGATCATCTGAAGTCAAAGTTCAGGAGTTTCATAGCTATATACGAGTGTTTTCTGATATTTATAGTCACATTAATATTATTTAGGCATTAAAGCAGCAGAAAAACTGTGAAATGTAAAGTATTGAAAGTAAATTCCATCATGAATAACTAGTTTCTATAAAATAACAGTTTTCTAAATTCTCAAATTCAGTCTTAAATATGGAAATGAAGATTTTTTTTTTTTTAACCGAATGACTTAATGACTAAATGTTATTTTGATTAATCTACTGACAAACGATTTATCTTCATATTTTCACCATTTGGAGCTTTAACCTATCTATCTAATCTAATCTTTAACCTACGGAAGCCAAACTGTGCCCAGCGGATCGTTTTGGGCCTGCTGTGATTTTTTTAAAATTGTCGCTTCAGATGAAATTCTAAAAAAACTCAATTTAATGGAGAAAATATGGAAGAAACATCAACCAACAGTAGAATAAAGAATAAAAAAATATAATAATTACAAACCAGTTGATCCATATATGAGCAACAGTTGACTTTCTATGACTATTTTCTTCTTCAAAGATTATTTTTGTGGCATTTTTGCCTTTTTTTTATTATTATTTGATACAGTGAAATGTAGAGAATATGAGATCAGACACAAAAATATTAAAACTCTTAAAAAGGTGCTTAAACTTTCTGGAATCACTTTACATTTTGTTAAGAAACAAACAAAAAAAAAAAAAAAATCTCAGATGAGATGATTAACCATCAGGTCTCGCTGCATAAAGAAATAAAGCGTATGTTTTCACCCTGTATTTTTAAATCAGCCAGATGTTACGATGTTATATTTACGATCTCCTCAATAATGGAAATTCAACAATATCAACTTATTGTTTTCTATCCGATATCGTCCCATCCCTGCATGCAAAGGTATCGAACCTGTGATGTGGGTTACATATGCACTCGTTTTTAATTCAAATGTTAAAGATTTAAAAAAAAAAACAGCATGATTGTTGGTTTTTTTTACTTTTTATTTTTTGCTTGCAGACAAAAAAAAAAGATATCCATGAAAGTCCAGATATAATAAATAAATTAACTACTAGAAACGTTGGCTATTAAAGCGATTTAAAGAATGGCAGAAAACGTCCACATGTCGTATAAGGATCAATAACAGAAACCAAACCACCGCTGATTGTTCTCGATGTTTGCATATCCTCCTTCACACAGGAAGAGAGAGCAGAGAAAAGCAAAATAAAAGCTTCTTTTTTCTTTTTAACCCCACATATGAAAAGTTAAAAAGTTCCCGTGGGAACCGAGACGAGATCTCGTGGTTTCTCGTCCCTAAAATATCTTCTTTAATTCTCGTGGAAAACCTGAAAGATATCGTTTTTTCGCTAGTTCACCCGTATTTGAGCAAATAAATGCACTAATATTCTTCTCTTTTTTTAAAGTGTTATTTTACTTTGGTGGCGAGGACAAAAACAAAAGGAAACACCATCTGAAAGACATAATTATCATTTTCATGCATACACCGTTGAATTCTCTAGAAAAAAGAAAACTGTCGTAAAAGTGTAAATGTCACGATCTTACCGAGTTCGTAGCTTAACTGACTGAGGTAAAGTTGCCTGTTTTTCCTGAAGTGGAGCACACATGCCTTTTTGTTGGGTTTTTTCTCTCTTTTTTTGGACACAAACAGTATTTGGGTTCATCGTCTCCCGTTCAATTCCATCAATAAATCTGCTCGTTGTTTAAAAAGTGACTGAAGTTCAAATCTGGAACATCTTCTGTTTTAAAATAGCTCTTTAATGTCGAGCTGAAGGAAAAATCCACCTCTCTAACGGCTTCCTACGTTTCCCAGAATGCCTCTGAGCAGGTTGTAACAGAGACGAGGTAAAACACTGTTTGCTGCTTTTCTTTATTTCATATCCTTATAAAGACGATACATAAGAAACTAAGTAAATATTGATTAATCTGCCCCTTATTTTCCTGATTAGTTTCTCCATGAAATGCTAAATATATCACCGATAATAGATTCCTCATTTTATTTCACAGCTTTATAAACTGAATATTTTGTATCTTTTTTCTTCAAAAGACATTAAAATGTTGATTATTTTGTCCTTTAAATGTCAGAAATAGTGATATAGATTTATATTCTTACACACTTATTTTTTTAAATATCAATATAAAGTGAATATTTTTTAGACTGTTGGTCGGACAAGACATTAAAATCTACTTAAAATGTTGATTAATCTGCACATTACTTCCATGATTAATTATGTTGTGCAGTAAAGTGAAAGGTAGATAATTTCCCAGAGCCTCAACAACATTTTTTTTTTTTTTTTTTTAGAAAAACAATATTTAATCAACCGAGATTTATAAAAAAAAAAAAAGAAGCTGGAGCGTGAGAATGTTTTATATTTGTGTTTGATACATAACTGATATAAATCCTCCGTCATGAAGGTTAAACTGGAGGAAGCAGTGATTGTCTTGTTTGTTAAACTAATATCTGAGCAGGAACAGGAAGCTTGACGGTTGTCCACCAGGGGGCGCTGATATGTTTATTTAAGCTCCTTTAATAACCTTTTAAAACAAGTGTTTATACCAGCAAATATAAAATTATTGTCACCCGTAAATATTGATTTTGACCACAAAAATCCGATATTCAGCACGTTTCTGTGTTATCGGTGAAAACGAATAATCCATATTAGAGGTTTTAAAACAACAGCTGCTCAGGTCTGGAGGTGGATTTTCCCTTTAAGCAGTTTGACTTCGTCCTACAAACTAAGTGACGTCATTGAAACTGAATGGACCCAAACACCCGCCGACGTGGAAATGATCACCATATTCAAAAGGATTCATAATAACAGTAGAACGGGTTCAGACCCGTTATATTTTATATGTCGCTCAGACTTTTAAAAATACAAAAACACAGAATGTGGAATTCAATCCAGCACTGATTTCTGATTTAAAACAAGAACTTATAAACAAGAATGGCACTAATTTGTCTATTCACAAAAAAAAACTGTACATTTAAAAAAAAAAAAAAAAAAAATGTTTTTTTTCTTTCAGAACAGCAAAAATGTTTTGGGGCGAGGACGTTCCTGTGAAAAAATGGTCCATTATTCTAAAAAAAGTTTTTTTATTAATGAGAAAACCATGCGAGGTCTCACCTCTTTTCCTTTAGAAACATTTATTTTCATTTGTAAGAAAAATGTGGTAAAAGCCGTGTTTTTGGAACTCACTCCGGCGGCGCCTCGTCCTGCTCGTCTGATTGGTCCACAGAAACAAACTACATCCTGGTGTCTGTTGTCTCAGTGCTTCTCAGCTGCATCGGGACCCAACTTCCCCGCCAGGAACAAATGCGTGGTTAACGCTGGGACGCCGTGGTGGCTTCCTGCGAGCACGTTTAGGCCCCGCCCCCCAGCTGAGAACCACTGACAGGTGTCGTCCTCCATGTTGTCTCCACGATGCTGTGGGAGTACGGAAACTCATTAGAAGAATTGTTTTTATTTTAGCCTGGCCTAAGAAACAGACAATAAAACACGTTTCACTCATCTGGGTCTCCTGTTTTTGTTGCAGCCTTTGAGCAAGGCAGTAAAAAACTCATGTGGATGAAACTCACAGAAAAAGTCCAAGTCTAACATGTTGGAAAGTCATCGTATATCAGAGTTTAACGTTTCCACGACGAGGCCGACTCACCTGCCTGCTCATGTCTGCTCGTCAGCCTGACGATGTGATTGGCTGACACCTTCAGATTCCTCCTGGATGGTTTCTTCATCCTCCTCCTCATCTTCCTCCTCCTCCTCCTCGATGCATTCGTCGTCGGTGGCCTCCTCTCCTTGTTCCTTCACCTCCATCTCTCCTTCGCTGTCTGCATGCTCCTCTGCCAACGCCTCCTCCTCCTCCTCTTCATCCTCCTCCTCCTCCCCCTCGGCCTCCTCCTCGTCGCTGAAGGGCGCCCTGCCCTCCTCCACCCTCCTGGTGGTCTCGGAGAACCAGTCCCTCACCTGCTCGTAGCTCATGCTGGACTTGGTGACCAGGTCGTCCAGGTCTTTCTCGCTGAGGGCTCGGTGTCTGAGGTAGTAGTCCTTCAGGAACGACTTCCCGGACTTCACCTGCAGGAAACCACCACCAGCTTTAATTAAAGGTTTAATGTTGCCATAGAAACAGACATCAAATTAACTGGACTCGGACCTTGATGGCGGCGGTGGCAGCGCCCCCCTGTGGGGAACGTTTGCAGGGATACGGCCGACGCGTCCTCCTGGACCAACCCCGGAACCGCTTCCTGGACTTCTTCTGGGTCTTGGCTCCGCCGTTCAGAGCCTCGTCCACCTTTTAAACACATGACACTCGTTTATTTAGGCTGAAATAAAGACGGCGTATCACTGGAGGAGGAAGACTATAAAACATGCTGGCCTCCCACCTTGCCGCTCTGGTAGAGGTAGAACCACTTCAGGTTGCTGTTCTTGCAGGCGTAGCGCGTGTCTCCGAACCAGTTGACGATGTACGTCCTCGGCAGGCCGCTGTCCTCCGCCATCTCGTCGTACTCCTCCGACGTCGGCCACTGCGAGCGCACGAAGGCCTTCTTCAGGATGTGCAGCTGCCCCGGCGTCTTCTTCAGGATCTTCCTGCTGGAGGGCGGTGTCATCGCCTGCCGCTCCGAGGACGACGCCGCGCCGGTCCTCTCGCCGTCCTCGTCGTCGTCCTCCTCCTTGGACGGCGTTTTCCGCCGCTCGGTGAACCAGGCGTCAACCTCGCGGCGCGTCAGCTTCGTCTCGGCTCGCAGGCGGCTCAGCTCCTCGTCGGACGGCGTGTCGGACTTCTGGAAGCTCGCCTCCAGGACGAGCAGCTGCTCCGGCGTCTTCTCCTTGAACTTCTGTGGCGTGAAGTCGGGGAAGGCGTGGCGGAACTTGACCCGCGGGTCGCGGGGGGATCCCGTCAGGGCGCCGGCGGACGTCGGGGAGCAGTCGCTGGCGTCGTCGCTGGAGTCGATGACGATGGTGGCGGCGTGGTCGCTGTTGTTGCTGTCGTTGAGGCTGCCGCCGCTGTTCCTTCCTCCTCCCCGTCCTCCCGGCACTTTTGGAGGCGGGGCTTCGCTCAGCAGGACGCCGTGGTGATCCTTGGAGTTCCTCTGATTGTAGCGCGTGTCGCTGAACCACTTCTTGATCGCCCGCTTGGAGAGTCTGGTGACCTGCATGAGCCGCGATATCTCCGCCTCGGTGGCGAACTGGCGCCGGCCGTAGCTCGCCTTCAGCTCCGCCAGCTGCTCCTTCGACTTCTTCGGTTTAGACGACGACGCGTCGAAGCCGAGCGCCGCGCCAGCCGACATCTCGGTCTTTGATTCCGACGTGGACGGCTCGGCGGCGGCTTTGGGCTGGTTGCCGGGGACGCCGGCGACCGTCAGGGTGATGGGCGAGGCGACGGGCAGGGCGCTCCCGTTCCCGGAGACCTGCGTGAGGACGAGGCCCGGCTGGCCCACGATCTGGCAGGTCTGGAAGATGGACTGCAGGCCGTTGGTTGCCGCGGCGATGTTGGCGGGGATGACGGTGATGGTCTGAGGGACGGTCTGCACCGTGCCGTTAAACTTCTTCCTCCTCGCCTCCTCCACCTGCAGAGAACCGGTACATTAATCAGGGTTCCTCCACCTTCTCCAAGGTCACATTCAAGCACTTCCAAGCATTTCAAGGTATATCTCCATGCTTTTCCAGCCCCTTCCAGCTGTGGTAAACTCCATATTTGTACCAATCCAATGGTCAGTATTCAGTCTACTTATTATGTCACTTGTTCATCACATTAAATGAGATGTTATTGTCCTCTAAACAACCAACATGATGTTTGGAGACAGCTTTTTACAGAAGGACCACAAATGAAAGGAAAACTAATTCCACTAACAGATCCACAGAAATATAATCACCAACTATTTTCATCATCTGTTCATCATCAAAAGTCATTTTTCATAAAGAAATGTCAGAAAATGCTGTTTTCAGTCCCTCAGATATGGAGATCTTCTTTCCTCTGTTCTATCATAGATGTCATCACATACAACACACATTTATACACCTTTATTCTACATCCAAGACCTTTCCAAACTTTGGAAACACCAAACTAAAGTGTTTTCAAGGATTTCCAGCACCGTACCGACTTCATCTCAGCGAAGAAAGACGAGTCGTGTGAATTACTGGAACTTGTGATGAATAAATGATGAAATGCAGACAAAAGGACAACCTGAAGACTAAATGTGGATTTCCAGTTAAATGACTCTTTAATGCTGCTGAAGATCATGTGATACGACAGAAAGTTCCAGACGAGCGACTCAATAAACTAAATATAATCTCTATCTTTACTTTTAACACAAATGCTTGACATCGAGTGATGAATTTCACACAGTTATTAACGTTATTATAACAAACCAAATCTAACTGATAACTGCCTGTTAGCGGCGCTTTGCAACCGTCAAACAGGAAGTGCACCGACCTCCTCCGGCGTCCAGCTGACTCCGTGTTTCAGCCTCTGAGCAGAGAACCAGACTTTGATCTGCTCCTCGCTGAACTTGGTCTGCGACGACAAGCCCATGATCTCCGACACCGACGGGTACGGGAACCTGCGACACACAAACACACATCACACGCCGAGCTGGAACCAGGGGGATTATGGGGGAACCACAGGGTTCTGTACCGAGCACCTCGCTGCTTTGCTTCATGTTGTTTTTATTTAGAATAGAACCAGGAGGAAGCGATGGATACACTCTTTAATTAAAAATACCAAAAATGAAAACAAACAAATATTAATAACAAAAAAATGCTATTTGTTATTTTAATGTTGTGTTATTGTTGTAATCTTCCCATTTGTTTGGATAAACGCTCTATAAACAATAGGATACGTTTAAATTAGTCTGATAATATGAGCTCTCCCACTGATAAACCGGTGGTTTTCTATTATAGAGAGTATTCTGCGTTTCTGCTGACTCAGCGTCTGGTTCTCGTAGAGTAGTAAAGGTCAGGTGACTGACCTGTTGTAGGCGCTGACCAGCAGGACGTTGTTGTCCATGGCCGTGTTGTAGGTGGGGATGCTGCTGATGGGGATGAGGAGCTGGGTCTGCGTCTGATTGCAGTTCTGCTGGTTCTGCAGCGCCGACAGAACCTGGGCCAGCGTCCCGGGGGGCAGCACGGCGCCGCCGCCGCCAGAGCCCCCTTTAATCTGCAGCAGGTTGGAGCTGTTGACCATGATGCTCTGCGGGACGGCGTGGACCTGCAGCGGCGCCGACACGGGGATGAGCCGGGGGCCGAGGGAGGCGGCGACGGTCATGGGGGCGGGGGACAGCGCCGGCGGCTCCTTGTTCTCATCGTCGTCCTCGTAGTCCTCGTCGCTTTCCACCTTGATGACGTCGTCGTCCGCGGCGAGCTTGTGCAAGGCAGCGGCGAACTTCTTGGGCTCCGGCCGGCTCTTGATCCTCATGATGGGCGTCTTGCTGAGGGCGATGCTCTTGCGGGACGTGTCCTCCGCCGCCTCGTCGTCCTCCATCTTGACGAAGCTGCCGTCGAAGGTGAGGTCGTTGACCGTCTGCTGGAAGACGGTCTCATTGTTCCGCTTCACCATCGTCCGTGTGAAGTTGTCCTCGCCCGGGTGGAGGCGGGCGTTGTGGGCCAGCAGGGTGTCGTAGCTGGACGGGGGGGAAACGTGGGTCAGACATGCATAGACAAGGTAAGGTTGCCATAGAAACTAAATGTTTGATGGAAGCGTTTCTGCTAGAGAAGGTACTTTAATTGGATATGAGAACAGAATTTTTTTTTTGTGAAATCTGAAATTTGAGAGGCTGAAAATTAAACGTTTAAAGGGATATTTTAAATGAATGATGTATTTGCTTTCTGGCTCCGGAGGACTTAAAGTGGGGGTTTGTAAAAACACACTACCTCTTGGTGTGGTAGTCACACTCCATGCAGACGTACGAGGTGTTGGTGACGACGTCGGGGTGCTCCGCGTCCACGTGCATGGTGAACAGGTTGAGCTCCGACGTCTGGAAGCTGCAGTACTTGCACTCGTAGCCCCCCTCCGCCGTGTTCAGGTCCAGATAGCGGTCTTCCGGCCCCCCGAAGTCGGCGTCGCCGGCGTCCCGCTCCTCCAGGGGACCGAGGGCCTCGGAGGAGGAGACGGTCGCCACGCCGTTGCTGTCCTCCGGCTCGGCGGCGACATCCTCCATCTCCTGGTCTGAGTCCAGTCCGGCGGACTCTCCTCGTGGGGGGACCATGCAGGGGGTGGTGGTCTTCCTCCTGCTCGCCATCCTGAGCGTCTAGTGTCTAGCAGAGAGTCAACGCCCGTCTCAGTGCGAGTCCTGCTGTCGCTCCATAAAGTACGACGTCCTCGGCAGAAATGTGTCCTCTGTTGTCTTCAATTCCTGAAAACAGAACAAATGAGCTCATGTGGTGTGTTCAGGTACAATCAGGTAAAAATGATCAACACAGCTGGAACAATGGGACAGGAAAATATCACGAAAGGAATCATGAATGGAAAGGTAGATAGAATAATTCTTAAATAATGATTATATTATAAATATCATATATTATAATTATAGTTACTGATCACATGTTGAGGTGTTTGGAAAGCTTACGAAAATTACAAATTTCGAGGTCATGTTGGGTTTCATACGTTCATTTACAGTGGGGGACTTTGGGATAATAACTAGTTCTAAAGGGGCGAGGCAGGTTCACCACTTTACTACTGTGTGTAATTAAAAGTCCCTGTGATGCACCGATTATAGTTATCTTATAACATTTATACTCTTATTGATATTTCATTTAAATAAATAGTGTTTGGTTTTAAGTGACAGATACGAGTACATTTAGTGATGTTGGTAAATGAGAAGAATTAGGCAAAGATTCATTGATGATACATGACCGCACCTTTGGGTGCTAGCTTTTTTAGGTCAATACTCCTGTTTGATGCTGCTGCCCCTGCCTTTGAGCAAGCTGAACAAACTGTGCTCGTTTCTCAAACTCTGAGGCTGCAGCAGCAAAATGCACTTCCTGCCCGCACGCGCACACACACGCGCACACAGAAAAGGCACGTTAACCAACCCCGGTCTTCTCCGCCGCATCACAAATAAACGGAGAAAGAGGAGCGACAACAAACGCAGCAGCAGCAGCACCGTGCTAGTTAGCGGTTAGCTCGCTGTTAGCTAGCTAGCTAGCTGGCTAGCCGACCGTTGCGACTCCGCGAGCGGCGGCGGCCGTGAGGTCCGCGCGCACACACAACCGATAACAGCCCGCTCACCCCCCGGTACGCGTTTACCTGGTGAATCGGCCGCCGTTTGCCCGCATCTCGTGATGACGAAATGGCTAGCTTAGCTTAGCGGCTGTAGCTTCGTAGCTCCGCTGGCTCGGGTGTGTTGATGCGCAGTCTTCCGCCTTTTACCCGAAGACACCACCGAGGATCCCATCGGCTTCAGCCCGAACTACGGAGCCACTCTGACGGCCGGAAGGGGGGCTCAACTACCGCCTGTTAGCTCCGGTCTCCGCGGGCACCGCCACGGCTCGCATCGCTTACTCGAATGAAAAAAGGACAGTATGACAAAAAAAGAGGCAACGGTAGTTCACCAAATCTGACGATGGCCATTTTTTCATACCCGACGCTGCTAGCTAGCAGGGGCCGGGAGAACTTCCGGTTTGACTGTTTTCAAAATAAAGTCAAATTTAAATTTATTTATTTACTCTTCCCAGCCATATTCGCAATGCCAACAGTCAGTAAGTATTATTATTATTATCAATATTATAAAAAGAATAAAGAAATGCAAACATAAATCACATTAATCCAGAAATTTAATACATTGAGAAGGACCAGACAAGCAACATGCTTATAAAATCCTGCTCCTACTTTACATCATGTCATAAAAAAAAACCAAATATGTATGCTTTATACATAAACAGTACAATTCTATGATTACCTACAACAGTACACTTGTGTTTGATCAATGATCAGACTCAGTTGTACCCTTTCTCTATATTGCTAAAACAGAATTTTCTTTTATCTTTTTTTTAAAATAGTAAATAAAAACCAAAAAGTGGACTGATGGAAGTACGAAGAACTTTGACTGAAGTTGAGTTAGAAATACTCTGTTACAAGTTAAAAAACAAACCAAAAAACTTATTGATTACATAAATATATTTAAACGTACCAAAAGTAAAAGAACTCATTATGCAGAATGGCCCATTTCAGATATATTATAGTATACAATTATAATTGCAGATGCATTCAATTTAATGCTGCAGTTGGTAAAGATGGGGCATATTTCACATCAATTATACCGCTGAGTAGTTTGATCCAGTATTGTCATGATTTATTAAGTGGATATATATTTTGAAATTATTTTAATATCCAAAGTAATTGTAAGGAACGCTCTCAGATAAAGTAAAATATTCTTCACTGTAGTATATACAGGGTGTTAAACTATCACTATCCTATAAATATGTTAATTAGACCTTAAATTAAAAACAATACATGAATTGATGGGAAACTAAATGTATTAGGGATTATTAAAGTAAATCATCTCTTCTTTTTTAACATGTAAATATATTGTATTGATTGATTTTATTCCATGTTTATACTCCAAATACCTTAAATTGTGTGTTATGCATTTTGTTTTGTCCCCAATTAATTTATATTTCAAGCATTTATTTTGAAGGCGTGAAGCGGAAACGACCGTTGGTGAACGAACGTCAATTTGACAGATGTATTCTTGTACGTCATTACGTCATGGACGGACGTCAGGAGTGTTCCAACTGTACTATCAGTGAAGGAGGCCGAGTCTGTGTACTGATGTAGTTATGCAAGAAGTTCCAGTCACACTGTGTTCAACTTTGGTTTATTGTTTACAGTCATGGAAGAAGTACTCAGACAGTGTACTTGACTAAAAGTACTAGTACTACAAGTATTATATATATATATATATATATATATATTCGATTGCCCAGACTCCTGCAGTCTGAAGCTTTTGGCCCGTTGAGGCTCGTTCAGCAGCAGAAAGCAGAAGTCTCAACTTTCACTTCCTGTTTGACACGCTTCCCATCAGGCAGCGTCCAACAAATGGAGTTTTCGCACGTGTACACAGAAGTATTTTTCCTCAAACCAACCCTTGTTCACCGCTGTGCTCTGGCCCGGGGGTTCGATGCCTCAGCCTCACTCGGGGCACCTTGGCGGCTGCCTCCTCGGGAGGCTGACCACGGTACCCGTTCCTCGCTGCTGCCACTTCCTCTCCTCATCTGCAGTTTCACTCAGATGTTTTGATGTTTGAATAAAGACCGCAGCATCCTGTCCTTACAGCTTCACTTTCGTTGATCATCACAGCAGCCAAACGAGACACAGGTGACCTGTGTCGTCTGCCGACTACATTTTAATAACACTGAAGGCATAAGTAATAATTTTAAATAAAAAGAATTAAGACAAATATGTTTTTTTTTAAATATTGTTCTACCCAGAATTTTAACATGAAGGCCTCAGGGCTGTTTATTATGAGCTTTCCTCATTTGTTTGATATCAATATATGTATGTATGTAGAATTATACAAATTAATACTGGCACGATCTAAAAAATGTAACTTTAAATGATAAAAAAAGTGCCGAGGGTCCCTACCTTAGATGTCTTCTTCTTTTACACACTGTAGAAGAAGAATGTCTACTGCAGCCAATCAATCACTTCCATTCACCAATGAAGTCACAAAGTCTTTATTTCATAATGTGCAGGATAAAAAGCTTCATATTCAAACTATTAAAACACACAGAGGTGACATACCATAAAATTAAACAGTTGATAAAAATGTTGTGGCACTTAAAATAAATCATATTTAAATTGGAATAATTGATTATGTATTTGCTGTTGTTACTAAATCATTGGCGTTTGAAGTGAATATTTATGATTAATTTAAACTCGAGACAGCAGCTACAGATATTTGTCAGTACTGTCTTCCCATTTCACACATTAATACCCGTACTTAGCATGAATATTTCACTGTATTTTAAAAATGTAATTTATGTACAATCAGGTTGTTATAAAACACCACGTTAAACACAAGACAAACATTTAAAAGTTAACCTTGACTTTGTTTAAAAATCCGCCCACCTACATGAGCAATGTATTTATAGATCGTCACTTCAAATCACAGTTTTATCATTATCTACATTCTTCTACACTGTGAGACACCACAACCACAAACAAGATGTATTGTAATTGTTGAGAATTAATAAGTGCTGATTGAGGTTTTTTTTTAAAGATTTTTCTGGCGTAGACGCCTTTTATTAGCAGTGGACAGATAAGAAAGACGGGAGAGGGGGGGGGGGGGGGGGGGGGGGTGTGACACGCAGCAAAGGACCTCCGGCGGGATTCGAACCGGGGTCGGCCCCGTACTTACATACATGGCCAGCGATCTAACCACTCGGCCACCTGCGCGCCTTGAGTTTGTTCTTTTTAATGGATCTCATGTTGCTCCGTTAGATCGGACTTTATTGAACTTCTTCTTATTATTATTGACAGGGATTCAATCACAGAGGGGGGGTGAATACCGATCGTTTTCCGTTAGTTTTCAGAGTTACAAACGGCTAAATATTGAACTTCAAACCCAGTTCCCATAACACCTGGCAGTTTTCCTCAAAGACGTTCCTTTTTTTAATCTTATAGAAGTACTTTCTAAAATTAAATGTCCCCTTTTAATGTCTAATCCCAGAGAAGGTGTTCGTTCATCGATGGCACGGTGAGTCTTGATGTACTGATTATTTGTCGTCTCACTGTACTTCCTTCTCCTCCAGGAGGACGGTGACCTCGGGGTTGACCTCGGGGTTGACCTCGGGCTTGACCGGGGTGGCTGCAGAGATCAACAGATGTTTGATTTTACAGCAGATACTACACACATAGGGAGCTTATTTTATTCAACTTTATGGACTTTTGGGTTTCCTCCTCCAGATTGTAAAAATATAAACATCATTATCACACAAATACTCAAAACTTCAGGAGTAAAATGTACAATTCTATAGAATCCATAGGAGAGAAAAGAGAGGTACTTACTGGGACCAGTAAGTGGTTTATCTGTTAAAAAAAGAACTACAAGTTAGAACACCTTTGTTAATCTTTGAATTATTATAATGTATTGATGTATTTATTTTCAATGTCAGGGAATGCTCTGTTGTGTTAAAAAATAAAGAACTATTTTTTTGTCCATTGTGACATTTTCAGAGTAGTCCATACAGGATATATATGACATTATTCAGTATTTTTCTCTTTAAAAACATCAAATGGAAAGATCAACACCAACAACAACCAGTTTGATCATTTAATGGTTGGCATGGTTACAGGATCTCACCACAACGTCCCCATCAACAAAACGGACAGAGATACTTACCGGAGTCTCCAGACTCGTTGCTGCTGAGGGAGGGATCGGATCCTGAGGAGAAAAGACAATCCCTTTAGGTGTTTTTACCAAGGCAGCAGCAGCAGAGCAGCTTTCTATTCACCATCAATTCATGTTTACAGAAACCATCACATTTAACTTGAGTTGAAGTGAGATTCCTGAAAACAATGTGTCTAACACACTGTTATACTATGTGTAGACTTTCACAAGGCTTTAAAGGGGGCGTTACCTTGGCGACGGCGAGCTGAAGCCGTTACCTCTTTAAAGCCACCAGACTCCATTAACAAATACAGCAATATTACCTCAGAGCTGCTGGTGGTCACCGCTTACTAGCTCCTGTGTTCTCAAATAAGAATCAGTGTTTTTTAAATGGAGTCTGGTGGATTGAAGAGGGCGTATATAATGGCTTTAGTTTATCGGCGTGAAGGTAAAATAATATAGCGTGCAATCAGACTGATATTAAAGTATCTGCTGTCGGTACAACAACCCCACCTCACACCACCACACCTTCCCTTTAACAGAAATACAGCAGTTACCTCGTTGGGTTGGTTTTCCAGGTCTGCACAATCCTGTAAAGAAACATTCACACAGTGAGCGTGAGTGGAGACAATGTCGTGGTGTAAATCTGCATCAGTCCTTCTATTAGCCCAGACCTTTATATACAGGACAGTGGAAACTCCACTGGGAAGCTCCCAGTACAACTGGGTGAGACTGTGAGCTCAGTGGATTCATGATAATAACCAGGATGGACTTCTGAACAGCAAAGAAGTCCAGCACTAAAAGTAACAGCTGACCTTTGACCTGATAATGAATCTTAACTGCGCTGCATCGAACATTAATCATTAATATTAAATACACAATAATTCCACTTCGCCGGTATCGTCTTGTAGGACGACGATGATAGTTGAACTTACTGGTTTTCTTATACAAGACCAGACCCAGGACCAGACCCAGACCCAGGACCAGACCCAGGACCAGGACCAGGCCCACGCCTGCGCCTACTGCCAACCAGAAGGTGGGTGGGCTACCAGGAAGCGTATGATCTAAAAACACGAAACATATTCACTGTCGTTTTCCATTCAGGCCACTTTTCACCATCATTTCTTTTTGTTAGGTTTCATTTAATAATCTTTCTCGTGTGTTATAGCGTTTTTTAGAAGCCTAAGAAACAACTAGACATGTTATAAATGTGGTTAAAGCGTTTTTTAGAAGCCTAAGAAACAACTAGACATGTTATAAATGTGGTTAAAGCGTTTTTTAGAAGCCTAAGAAACAACTAGACATGTTATAAATGTGGTTAAAGCGGTTTTAGAAGCCTAAGAAACAACTAGACATGTTATAAATGTGGTTAAAGCGTTTTTTAGAAACCTAAGAAACAACTAGACATGTTATAAATGTGGTTAAAGCGTTTTTTAGAACCCTAAGAAACAACTAGACATGTTATAAATGTGGTTAAAGCGGTTTTAGAAGCCTAAGAAACAACTAGACATGTTATAAATGTGGTTAAAGCGTTTTTAAAAAACCTAAGAAACAACTAATTCATAATTAATTTGATAATTAAAGATGAATTTCTTACCCCACTCCCTCTCAAGATGTAGGCTGGATGCTTTGTGCTTCACTTCGCAGGTGTACGTGGACTCGTCCGTCTTTAAGATCTCCACGCTGTCTCTTCTCTGGAAGGTGCCGTCTCCGTTCGGTCGCGTCCCCGAGGAGACCAACCCGTCCTCCCGAGTCACGACGCGGTCGTTCCTTTTGATCAGCAGGAGGATCTCTTTGGGGTAGAAACCCGTGGCCAGGCACGTCAGGACCACGTTCTTGTCAACTTTGGCCTTCGTTGAGAACAGGAACACCTCTGGAGGAGCTTGGAGACAGAAACCACAAGGTGAGTCCTGGCAGGGTTTCACCTTTGACCCTAGCCGCATCACACATCATACTTACTGGCTTTTTTAAGCTCCGTGTTCTCATACACCATGAACTTGGTCAGCCACTCCATGCACTCTTTCTCCAGGTAGCCTTTGGTGTATTCCTTCAGCACCGAGACATCGTCCCACTTCCTCTTGGTCTGCAGCGCCGCTTCCACCGGGGCCACCCACACCGAGTGGCTGTCGTCGAACGACAGGAAGTCCTGTCCGTCGTAGCTGTAGCGGTCGACGCCGCGGGAGAACGTCAGACTGCCGTTGGGCTGCATCTTACCCTCACAGCCGTGCATCCACTGGAGAACATGCATGTCTGAGAGCAGACAGGATTAGAAATGTGAATAAAATATTAATAAACAGGCCATAAAAACAATGTAGTTTAGTTATAAAATGTCTGAATGACAGAAGAAGGAATGGAACTGTACAGGGTTCCTCCACCTTCTCCACAGCCACATTCAAGCACTTTCCAAGCATTTCAAGGTGCATTTCCAGCCCCTTCCAGCTGTGTTAAACTCCATCTTTGTACCAATCCAATGGTCAGTATTCAGTCTACTTATTATGTCACTTGTTCATCACATTAAATGAGATGTTATTGTCCTCTAAACAACCAACATGATGTTTGGAGACAGCTTTTTACAGAAGGACCACAAATGAAAGGAAAACTAATTCCACTAACAGATCCACAGAAATATAATCACCAACTATTTTCATCATCTGTTCATCATCAAAAGTCATTTTTCATAAAGAAATGTCAGGAAATGCTGTTTTCAGTCCCTCAGATATGGAGATCTTCTTTTCTCTGTTCTATCATAGATGTCATCACATACAACACACATTTCAAGACCTTTATTCTACATCCAAGCACTTTTCAAACCTCGGAAACACCACACTCAAGTGTTTTCAAGGATTTCCAGCCCCTATGAACCTGGTAGAAGTGGCGTACCCGTGTTGTTCTGCCTCATCCGGTCCTTCAGGATGTCGATGTTGACCTTGAACCACAGCTGCTTGCTCTGGCGGGAGTGGGTGCCTTTCTCCCAGTAGTCTGAAGACAGCTGGTCCCTCATCCAGTCCTGCCGGGGAACCTTCACCGGGTTGTCGCTGTCGAAGTAGTCGATCATCTTGTTGTCCAGCAAACCCATGGCCGTGAACTCATGGAGGCCGTTGAGTCCGGAGGGAGGTTTGGAGAAGGCCGTGTAGATGTAGGTGAGGGAATGAGTCTCTGAGAGTCACACAGATATTCATCAGAATACATGTTCAAGTAGTAAAACACCAAAAGTAATAAAGTAAAACGTTACCATGAATATGAGAGTGTGAAGTATCTAGAGCTGGATCAGAAAAACAAACAAAACAAATCAGCCTGGCCCATCCTCTCAGAGATATGCTAACAATGTGCACTTCAAAATAATGCGAAAATAATTCACAATATTATCTTGATAATAACAATAATGGGAATCACGTCACCTTACATGTTGTTAGGAAACAAATATTCATTCAGTACATCACAGACAGGACACGGCTTTAAAAACAATTAATCACACAATAAATAACGACTTTTTATTTATCAAATACAGGAAATGTGTTCTTAAACGCCACTTACGCAGTTTTCATGAAGATTCTGGCATTCACCAATGTTTTCTTACGTAAAAGCATACGTTTGTGTTTTCTTCTATTCTACAGGGTCAGAATACTGTAGGATTTAAATTATAATATATATTTAGATCATTTTTAATCTTTTGTTCATTATATTACAGAGCATGATGACGTTAGTTTTTCTTGGCGAACTTTGTTCAGAACAAATTGTCCTCCTCCAACCGGTTTATCGTCTTTTAGGACTTTTTCTTACATATTTAGTGTCGGTGGCTGAACCGGTTTGACAGACGTCATGATGACTTCATAACAACTTTTTTTTTTACATTTCTTTACGTGTGACGTGTTTAACCTTTCAATCCTTTGACACTTTGGAAAAACGCGTCTCGTTAACGTTAACTAACTCAAACTAACAACTAACAGAAAGGCGAATTTTAAATGCGTCACAACTTTTTTACTTTCGATTCCACCCTTTATGTTGGTGACGGGATCCCGGGAACGTGTCGTACAGACGGTAACTCACCGGCGTTCACCGTCAGTCCGGTCGCCAGGAGGACGAGCACGGAGATGAAGTCCATGTTTCCCCGAAACCAGAACCTTCTGGAGGCTTGAAATGAGCTTTTATCCGGTAAAAGTCGCGGCTCTGCTCGGCGGCTCCGCGCGCTGCTGCTTCCGTCTTCTGTCTCTGCCTGGTGCGTTCAGGGGCGGCTCGGAAACCACGCCGACGTCTCGCAGGGTAGATCCTCAGACTTTGTTTTATTTGACGCAACCAGAACGATTCAAACCTCGTTTTAACTTCCAACGGGCATCAGTTATTATTATTATTATTATTATTATTATTATTATTATTATTATTATTATTATTATTATTATTATTATTATTATTATTATTATTTAAATGCAGACCTTTCACAGATGTATTGGTACAAGAACCACTAGATGTATCCCGGAAGGAACCAGAGCAAGTACAAAAAATAACGGCTATTTCAGATTTACAAGCATCAGTGAACGCACCACGGCTGCAACTTCCTGGTTATCGGATCTGTTTACGGTTTGTTGACCAAGTTTAGGAAGAACTTTCTGTAGTGTAACATTTGTTATTGTATCAGACAAATTCAAATCAAATATGAAAAATAATGTTAAATTACAAATGAATACATGTTTACAACGCAGTGTAAATATGACAAATAACATATTCCCCACCCTTATATTGTATATTTAAATCTGTTGGATTAGGATTACATGTATCTGAAACATTCATTATATGAAAATATACTGTTATTAAGAATATGATGTTTTAATATTTATCTTTAACATTAAAGCATTAAACACACACTGATACTAATATAGTGGAAAATAAAACAAGTATTGTAAGTACTAAACAATTTTGAAGTACTTAACATGAGTATTTCCTTAAGTTTACTCCTCTGGATCTTAGACGGAAATAATGTACTTTTTTTACTTCATTGCATTTATTTAAATGTTTTTGCATTAAAATGACTTTAAACTGGTTTTAATTTAATAACAAAAGGTTGTATTTTATTTGCTCTTGTGTGTTTTTAAAACTGCAGAATAAACGCGGTTTAAGTTTAAAGAAACAAAAACAATATTTACTTCTGAAATGTAGAAGTATAAGTACCTCGAGTGCTCGAGTGAATACTGGGTGACGTTGCACATTTCTTTATTCATTGCCAACAAGTCAAACACACGAAGCAAACCTTCCAATCTGCATGTATGCGTATATATATGTACACGTCCTTTAACATTTACACTGACTTTAGCAGAGACGCTTGTATATATTAATAATATATATCATTATATATATATATATATATCTTATAAGACATTATATTATATATATATATATATATATATTTAAAATGCCCTTATATTTAAATGATGGAGGCATTAAATACATTCCGTTTCTCTCCTTCCTCCTGTTCCTGAATATTTCCTCTAAATTAAGTGCATCCACTGGGCAACTTTTCCAAGCAACATTAGGTTGCCACTCGTCTTCGTTGCCGAGGATATTGCTGAGTGTTTCACCGCCGTCATGTGGAAAGAAGCCCGTTTTTGTTGAATCCTGTCGCCCTCGTTCCTCCTTGTTAAAACCCTCCTCCTCCTCCTCCTCCTGCTGCTCCTCCTCCTCCTCTCTTCATCCATCCATCATCGATCTTTTCCTCCCGAAGCGGAAACCGAAGCCTCCTTTCTCGCGGCTGACGGCTTGGAGGCCTCCGGCGATGGAGGTGAGAGCTTCGTTCCTCCTCCCCCCGTCCTCCCCGTCCTCCCCGTCCTGATAGTTCATGCTCTCCAGAGGGTGACTCCTGGGGAAGGGGGACAGCAGCTGGGCTACCAGGTCTCCTCTCTGGCTCCTCAGCAGGCCCTCCTCCTGCCAGGCCCTGTCCTCCTCCCCGTCCTCCTCGCCCCGGGGGTCGCGGGGCCACTTGGCCCAGGGGTCGAGCTGGACAAGCCAGCCGGCCCTCGTGTCTCTGAGGGCGACCCGGAGGGGCAGCAGGGCAGACTCCAGGTCAGCTCCTTCCCCCACGGGGAGGAGGTGGGGGTACGATGTGGCGGTCCAGGGGAGGGGGCAGAGGAGGGCGAGGAAGAGGAGGGTGAGCTTCGAGACGCCGAGATGGAGAGGAAGTCCCATCTGGGGAATGAGAAGAGTTTTTATTGCTGATTCAAAAGAAAACAGAAAGCAAATATCGTAGCGCTTTGAGACAGTTGGGCTCACTGTGGCGGAGGGAGGGGCTAAGCCCCGCCCCTTTCTGGAAGAGAGACGCGTAACTTTTTTGATCCCGTTTGAATTTTACAGCGTTAGTAGACAAACACATCGGAAACCAAATAAAAATAAATCAATATTAAGTATGATTCCTTCACGAAAAAGTGAAATTAGTAACCGTACTTTCCCCAAAAATAACATTAACAGGTGAGTTTTCTTACAAATAATGTCAAAATCTCACATTGATGGTTGTAACGAAGCTGAGGTGCAAATAAGCAAACAAAGTCTGTCAGACGTTAAATAATTAATACGTCTTTTGGGAGCATTTCTGATTAATTAAAATGCTAAATTTGCAGAAACTTCCTGAAATCTCAGAACAAAAACATGCTGAAAAAATATAAATAAATAAGAATTGGAGTCACTTATCTTACCTTGCGTCGCGTCTATCTGATCTGATCTACGTTTCGTCGCCTCTGACCTTTTTAAAAACCCGCCCGCCCTCCATCTTCCCCCACAAGCCCCGCCCCCCCTCCGCCTCCAGGTGGCGTGCTGCCGGCCGCTCCCATTGGTCGGCCGCTGCTGTGACGCACGCAAAGTCATAACCTTCATTCTTTCAGCTGAGAAACGTCGACGACCACTTCAGCAGCGAGACACTCGGAGTGTCGGCGCAATCATCGCCCGCCTGATTGGAGCCAATTCACCAAACGGCCGAGTCATTAAGATGTTTGTGAGCAGAGGAAGTCTCCCGGAGCGAGGGGGGGGGCACCGGGCCCGAGGCGGGAGCCGGCCCTGGCTTCTGCTTCTTTTGTGGCCGTGAAGGTCGTCGCTCTGGGAAATCACAAACACACCTGGAGGAATGTCAACAGCTCATCTAATCGGCCTACGTCGATGATGCAACGGTTTCCAAATAAAGAGAAAGGAAATACTCCACACAAGTAAAAGTACCGCTGAAGTACTTTCATGTGTGTGTTTTGACCTCTTCACCTCCGCGGATTTAAAGGACATTTTTCAGCAATTTATTCTTTTTTAAAATGGAGGATATATATTATTTTTAATGGCTGTTGACAGTATTTTGTATGCAAATGAGCAAATAGTCAATAAGACAATGCCTCATTTGCATATTTAAAATCCGGAGCACAAAGAGAAAATAGAGGATGTTTACGACGGTTTATTCACCAAACACACAGCAAGAGCTTGGAAGACAGGAAGTAGAATCTTAAAGAGACGACACAAATCAAGCTGCTAAATAAGTCCTAGAAACATTTGAGGAGTTTGTTCTATTCCTGAGCTTTTACCCACGTCTCATGGACTTCTTCAGGGTCATCATGTGAACATTATGGTAGTGGACAAAGTATTCACATCATTTACTTCTTGGATTAAGTGGTGTCCTTTTGTTTTACTAACTAAAACCCTTTTTTTAACTTTCCTATTCTCTTATTTTGAAAATCCATTTCCTGTTGTTCCTCACAGCGTGGAGCTGGTGCACGGACCCTGGACTAGCAGTAATGTGGTCTAAAAGAACCATCAGTTTCTCCCTCCGCTCCACCTCCTGCTTCCTCACAGTCCTCGTAGGCCTCCAGAGAGGAGGCACACCCCGGTGCACTCTGGGAATCGTAGTCCAGGAAGAAGGCGGGGTCCTGCAGCTGACTGGCGGCCGGACTCAGCGGCGGCTCGCTGAGCGGCGCGGTGAGCAGAGAGAGCTGCAGGTGGTCGATGGTGCTGGTCGAGGAGAAGGGCTGTGATTGGTCGGGCTGGGAGAGGGCTGGGGGCGGGGAGACGGTCGCCACGGTTACGACCCTCAGGGGAGCAGAGGGCGAGTTGTCCTGAGAGTCGTCTGCAGTGAGGGAGCGTCTCAGTTTGGCCCGAGCGTTCTGAAACCA
The DNA here is from genome assembly GCF_963514095.1 of Eutrigla gurnardus. Taxonomy (NCBI): domain Eukaryota; kingdom Metazoa; phylum Chordata; class Actinopteri; order Perciformes; family Triglidae; genus Eutrigla; species Eutrigla gurnardus. Next base: position 23,339,306 of record NC_139928.1, on the reverse strand, counting down.
CACCTGAGAGAGAGAGGGTGTGTGTGTGTGTGTGTGTGTGTGTGTGTGTGTATGTGTGTGTGTGTGTGTGTGTGTGTGTGTGTGTGTTTGTGTGTGTGTGTGTGTGTGTGTGTGTGTGTGTGTGTGTGTTTGTGGACAGATAAAAAGTATGAGTGAAAGAAGAATATGTACAAAATATATTAATATTTATATATAATATAAGTATGTGAGTATCTGGTCTAGTGGAACCTGAACCTCTAGGATCAGACTGGTATTAAAGGGTCTGGTACCTGCAGGACCCTCTTGGGCAGGCCGGTCTAGTGGAACCTGAACCTCTAGGATCAGACTGGTATTAAAGGGTCTGGTACCTGCAGGACCCTCTTGGGCAGGCCGGTCTAGTGGAACCTGAACCTCTAGGATCAGACTGGTATTAAAGGGTCTGGTACCTGCAGGACCCTCTTGGGCAGGCCGGTCTAGTGGAACCTGAACCTCTAGGATCAGACTGGTATTAAAGGGTCTGGTACCTGCAGGACCCTCTTGGGCAGGCCGGTCTAGTGGAACCTGAACCTCTAGGATCAGACTGGTATTAAAGGGTCTGGTACCTGCAGGACCCTCTTGGGCAGGCCGGTCTAGTGGAACCTGAACCTCTAGGATCAGACTGGTATTAAAGGGTCTGGTACCTGCAGGACCCTCTTGGGAAGGCCGGTCTTGTGTGCGAGGCAGTTCCAGTCTTTACCGTCGGGGTTGTGCTTCTGGGAGAAATATGACTCCAGCGCTCGGAGCTGCTCGCTGCGGAAACACGTCCTGATTCGCTTAGACCGCCTGTGGCTCCGCCCCCCCACCACCCTGTCATCCAATCGTGGCTCGGGACTGCTGACAGACTCCTCCCCTTCACCCGAGACTTGACTCTGAGCTGCTCCTCGCACACAAACACACAGAAGAGACACATCAACCCTTTATAAACCTGATCAGCAGGTCCTCACTAAGGGCTGGTTCAGGGCTGGTTCAGGTCTGGTTCAGGGCCGGTTCAGGGCTGGTTCAGAAGAAGAAGAAGAAGACACAGCTCTCACCTTCTCTCAGGTCTGGTTTGGTCTGGAGGTCATGTGACAGGGGGACACTCCCGTCGTCATGGTAATGGGACTGACAGTAGAGGTTCTGGTCCTGAACACAGTACAGGTTCCCCGGGATTAAGGTCACATCACACTCCTGCAACACATGTCCGTCATCACACAAATTATAATCAGAAATATTCCTAAAGTTGCGCATTTAAAGATTGAAATCCAATTTCTTTCTTTATTAACTATAAGTGTAATAATAAATGTTCCCCATGAAACCAGACTACCTGGCAGGAGAAGCAGTGAGGATGGAAGGTCAGCTCCCCGGACCTCATGACCAAATCGGAGGCTGGGATTGGCTGGAGGCAGCGAGCGCACTGCCCGCCTCCGAACATCCTGCAGGGGGAAAGGGGGAGGAGTCAGGAAGCATTATGATTATGATGATGATGATTACATGTGTATGGGCTGACCTGCAGTAGTCCTGCTGGCAGTAGATGCTCCCGTCTCTCCAGTAGAGCGACGGGTGCGTCTGCAGCTCGCAGCGGCATTGGCTGCAGCGGAGGCAGACGCCGTGCCACACGCTGCCCGCGGCCAATAGGAAGAAGCGGTCGCACACCTGCTCGCCGCAGCCGGCGCACGTCATTGGCTCCTGGATGGAGACGGCTGTCGGAGTCTGGGACAGATTTGGTTTTTAAAGAATGATGACAGAAATACTGTTTATCTAAAGAAGCAGAAATATTTTTTACGTTTTTTAAGCATCGGCTTCACTTTTGAGATGCCTGAAACACTTTAATCCAGAAACATCGTAACCGGGAACATTTCACGTACCATGAGTATAGTTACTTTTCATACTTGGAGCAATATACGAGCGTTTTTCTATTGGCTGTCTACAGCTCTCAACGTGGAGGAGGCTGAGCCGGCAGCTTGCAGCTAACAGTGCAAACAGTGTTTTACCTGAGGTCGTAACCGTAAGAGCAGAGCAGCGAAGCTCGGGAGAACAACACATACTGAGGGCTCTCTCCTCAGCTAGACATTACTCCGCTCTATATTTATGTTTCGGGATTCTTTTTTTTATCCATTTTGGACTAAGCAATGTTTTTTAAGATTTTTTTAACAAATTATACCGCATTTTCTACTTTTTATTATTATCATTATTATTAGTAGTACTATACTATGGGATGTTTATGACTTGTTTTGACAAACTATACCATAACTTTTTAATTATTTTTTGGAAAATGTTTTTCTTTGACTATACTATGATTTACATAACAATACAAACATTTTTTTTTTAGAGCCAGCGTCTGATTTGTCCGCTCTGGGCTTCCGTTGAAACACTTCCAGGTGATTCTACATCAAAGAAAACATTATTCTGAACATTATATTCCCTCCCCGCTAATAGGCACCTGAATGCAACACACGGTTCCTTCTAGTGAGGCTTGAAATGAACTTCATACTGTGGTATTAGTACTTTTACTTCAGTAAAGGAGCGGAGTACTTCTTCCACGTTGTCTGGAGCAGCACCTTCCCCCGCCGCCGCCGGGCCTCCATCCGGCTCCGCCCCCTCCACCTCGTCACCAAGGTCACCGCCGTACAGCAGGTCCTCCAGGACGCGGTCATCTGGCGACATCATGATTGTCCTGTGGACGCGGAGAATAATCAGTCCACTTGTTAATCACAGCCTCGTTAGAGGACTAAATACAGGCCGGCCTCGTGTCTGTTCATAAACAACAACACTGATGATGGTGATGATGGTGATGATGGTGATGCTTCACTGGAGCTTTCATTCTTCTATTTCAGATCTTATTTCTCTTCTCCTTCATTGTATTTAAATGGATTTCGTGCTGTTTTTCTTTCACAGTTTGTGTTTTAGATTCTGATGTTTTATTTTAAGGCCTTTGAATCGCCTCATTGCTGAAATATGCTTTATTATTAAACGTATCAGTATTAAATGTTCCGTCATGGACACGCAGCTTCTTAGTTTATTGAAATATATTATATCTTTGCTGTTTACAATTTTTGCTTTTTTCATATTTTTATGTAAAAAACTTTTGAATCTGAATCTCATGTGTTGTGAAAAATGTTTATTATTATTATTATTATAACATAAGATGTCATGAGTTTGTCTCACAATTCATTAGAAAGTAATAAATATAATAAATAATAATAAATAAATATATATATATATATATATAAATATAAAGGCATTATTTAAAGAAATTGCATTAGCTGCTGCTGTTAAATGAAACCAAAGAAACCAAAACTTAAATGGTGAGATAATATTCTGAGGTTTTATTTTTTTTTACATCTTTATCCTGAAAGAGAAAAGATTAACATTGAATAAAAGTTTAAAAAAAAGAATATAAACGGCACAAATTCAAAGATAACAACTCATAAATATGTGTAATATAATGTCAATTTAAAATGATATAACAGCCGAGACTTCAGTAGTAGATTTATCATTTTGTGTAATTTTTGAGAAGAAAACAATGTATTTTATATCTTTAAAGCTCAATATCGTTGGGTTTAAGACCGTTGGTCAAAGAAAACAAGCAGAAGACGGATTCACCTTTTCTATCAAGGTGGACTGAGGAGCATCCGGTCTTACCTGGTCTCTTGCTGGTTGGATCGGTGTCCTCCCGAGCCCACCTGAGTCCTGGTCCCCCGGATCAGTTTTCTGGGAGCGCTGACCTGAGATCTGCATCCACCGGTCACAACCCCAGCACCAAATGACGGCGGGCGCTCGGCAACACCCGTCCCTCCCTCGGAGCCGGGGGTCCCAGGTGACGTCCCGCTCACACCTGTAAACACAAGGATGAAGACTGATCTGATTGGCTGCCCTGTGAGCAGATGGGTGGGTCGGAGGGAGGAGGGGAGGGGGCTGCACCCAGGGGACCAATTAAAAAAAACAAAAGCACACCTGGGAGCAGCTTTCCTCTCGATGTCACGACGGCAAACCGGCGTTTCTTTCTGTTTAACATCGTACAGAAGGAAAGAAGAGAACAGAGGAGAAAACAGAGGAGAAAACAGATGAGAGAACAGAGGAGAGAACAGAGGAGAAAACAGAGGAGAAAACAGAGGAGAAAACAGATGAGAGAACAGGGGAGAAAACAGAGGAGAAAACAGGGGAGAAAACAGAAGAGAGAACAGGGGAGAAAACAGAGGAGAAAACAGGGGAGAAAACAGAGGACAGAACAGAGGAGAAAACAGATGAGAAAACAGAGGAGAGAATAGGGGAGAAAACAGAGGAGAAAACAGAGGAGAGAATAGGGGAGAAAACAGAGGAGAAAACAGAGGAGAGAACAGGGGAGACAACAGAGGAGAAAACAGAAGAGAAAACCGAGGAGAAAACAGTGGAGAGAACAGGGGAGAAAACAGAGGAGAAAACAGAGGAGAGAATAGGGGAGAAAACAGAGGAGAGAATAGGGGAGAAAACAGAGGAGAAAACAGAGGAGAGAACAGAGGAGAGAACAGGGGAGAAAACAGAGGAGAGAACAGGGGAGAGAACAGGGGAGAAAACAGAGGACAGAACAGAGGAGAGAACAGAGGAGAAAACAGGGGACAGAGAACATGGTGGTCTCACTGTCTCGGGGACCTGGGAGGAGAACCAGATTGTGAACCGGATCGTGACCATCCACCAGCTGGCAGATGAATCGTGAGGCATCGTCTCCGACGCGACGGTCAAAAGTCAAGAATAAATTATTGGAGAGAACGATGACACGATGACAGTCGTGAAAAATACCTACCTAAGTACGAGTACTACGAGTACTTTGAATGCTTTTAAGTATGATAATACTTCAGCTACACCATTTAAGTAATGAACAGATTAAAGCCATTCTGCATATTACTTGCAATTACTATTTTACTCTAATACTGTACTATCTATATACTAGTTTACTATTTTAATACTTCAATATCTGCATGAAGCTTTGTATCGTTAGCAACCCGGAAAGACACTAGTCCCTCATGTCTTCACCCTGCCTGTAGGGGGCAGCACCCACTGAGACTCCAGACCTGTTACAGACCAGTGGTGGGACCCACTGAGACTACAGACCTGTTACAGACCAGTGGTGGGACCCACTGAGACTCCAGACCTGTTACAGACCAGTGGTGGGACCCACTGAGACTACAGACCTGTTACAGACCAGTGGTGGGACCCACTGAGACTCCAGACCTGTTACAGACCAGTGGTGGGAGCCACTGAGACTACAGACCTGTTACAGACCAGTGGTGGGACCCACTGAGACTACAGACCTGTTACAGACCAGTGGTGAGACCCACTGAGACTACAGACCTGTTACAGACCAGTGGTGGGACCCACTGAGACTATAGACTTACAGACCAGTGGTGAGACCCACTGAGACTACAGACCTGTTACAGACCAGTGGTGGGACCCACTGAGACTACAGACCTGTTACAGACCAGTGGTGGGACCCACTGAGACTACAGACCTGTTACAGACCAGTGGTGAGACTCACTGAGACTATAGACTTACAGACCAGTGGGACCTCACTTCAGACTCAGGGTGTGAGCTGAACTGGACCGGTCCTTTTAGAATAAAAATGCACCCTGTGCTCTGTCCAAGATGATCCGGTAATCTCGCTGCCGGTCTGGTACCGGACCAGGAGTACCGGACCGGCGGTACCGGGAGTACCGGACCGGCGGTCGCGCTCACATGCAGCGATCCAGAGGCAAGTGTTTCCTGTAAATGTGATGGTAAAGTTCCATCAGGTTCTCTGTGTTCTCTTGTTGATGACGTTGAGATGTGAGTGCAACCTGGGGGGGACTGACGAGGGGGGCGTGGCCTGCGGAGCTGTGCATTGTGGGAGTTGTGGTCCTCCATCCACACACTACCATCTGCCTTCTACATTCCAGAATGTGTTTATCAGCTGATAACAACAGAAGTAAACATGCAGCTGTCCATTAAAATCATTTAATTCACATCGTTTTGGGCAACATGAGATTCATTAAAGACAACGCTCACCTTGCTCGCTTCTGCAGACTGAAGGTGGATCTGAAATGTCTCCCATCGGCCACCAGGGGGCGCTGCGAGCCTTAAAACGGCTCCACAGCCCAGATCCTCCTGTTTAAACTGCATATAGAGCTGCTCATGAACCAACACACCAGGATAAAACAAATCATTTATTCACTGAAAGGTCAACATTTTAGAGACGTTTTGTTTCTTTGTTTTGCTTGACCAGCAAAAAAAAAATGACATCATTCTTAAGTTTACTACATGTTTAACCTTTTGGCAACTAACCGATATTTATTTACATAAAAAAAGAAGAAAAAAGTTTAAAGTGCTGCAAACATAGTCTACATTTACACCTGTAAAAAAGTACACAAAACCAAACAATCGCTGTGTTGATGTTTATCTTCTTTCAATCAATTACAAATTCAAAAGAGATCAAAACTTTATTTAACTAGCGTACACATTGATTCTGAAACACGGTCCGTGGTGAATATTTGGAAAGGTTTATTCTTCTGGTTCTTCTTCGTCGGTCTGGTTGAATCATCGTTCAGCGGTTTTGTTCTCCACGTAAAATAATAATAATAATAAACATCCCGTCAGACATTCGAGCTTCGGCGGCAGCAGATTATGAGTTTTTTAACGGTGAGCTGTGAGTCGTATGTGATTTGGGTGAACTGACCCTTTAAATACGGAGCAGCGCTGCTTTACAGAGAAAAACGGGTAAAAACTGTACAAATGGACTCCAACATCGAGAAAAATGACCTCCATACACATGGAAACACGGCATCTTCATCCTCTGAAGTAACAGTCAGTGTGTGTGTGTGTGTGTGTGTGTGTGTGTGTGTGTGTGTGTGTGTGTGTGTGTGTGTGTGTGCGTGCTGTCCATCACGTTCATCCTCATCGTCTTCATCCTCGGCTTGGAGGCCTGAAGGCTGTTGGTCTCATCTTCATCTCAGCAAACGGGATGGAGAACTGTTTCCCTCTCCAGGTGGTCCAGATGATACCCTGATACACACACACACACACACACACACACACACACACACACACACATTGTAACTCATTGATTTAAAACAGTAATTTAATGAGAATAAAGTCATAATGAAAATGAAAATGGTAACAAGAAATCTCCGTATTAAATAAAAAGATCGGGTGCGCGAGGCTACCTGGTGGTTGACGTCGGAGCCGTAGACCCCGTTGAGGTTGGCCTCGTGGCAGTTCTTGTACCACCAGCCCCCCCGGTACGACATGGCACAGCGGGTGATGAAGGGCGACAGGTCCCGGTCTCTGGTGGAGAAGATCCGCTGGTCGTGGTAGCTGAGGGAGTCGCCTGGGAGGAGACAGGACCAGTCAAAGGGGGTCTGAGCAGACCAGGACTAGAACGGTTACAGGAAACGGTGTCACCCTCTCACCGGCCGTGCCGCTGTAGCCGCCGACCACCAGCTTGTAGTTCCTCTGCAGCAGCTGGAAGGTGGAGTACTCGGCAAACGCCGCCTCGGCTCCGTCCCGCAGGTCCACGCGCAGAGTCATCGTGGTCATCGCCGTCAGGTTGTAGAGGCTCTCCAGACCTGCAGAGACCAGGACCACGTCAGGCTCAGACCCAACAGAGGGTGTTCTCTCCCTCTCTCCCTCCCTCCCTCCCTCTCTCTCTCTCTCCCTCCCCTCACCCCTCTCTCTCCCTCCCTCCCCCTCCCTCCCCCCTCTTTCCATCTCCAGATCTGCAGAGACCAGGACCATGTCAGGCTCAGACCCAACAGAGGACGTTCTCTCCCTCTCTCCATCTCCCTCTCTCCCTCCCCTCCCCCACTCTCTCCATCTCCAGACCTGAAGAGACCAGGACCACTTCAGGCTCAGATAAACAGAGGGTGTTCTCTCCCTCCTCCTCCTCCCCCTCCCTCCCTCCTCCCCCTCCCTCCCTCCTCCTCCCCCTCTCACCAAGCCAGAACTCTCCACTCAGATCCCCGAACCCTCTGGTGTAGTCCTTCCAGCCTCTGAAGAAGTTCACCGAGCCGTCCTTCCTCCTCTGGAAGACCTGCAGACCAGAACCACACAGGACCCTCAACACAACCTGACATGTTACTAATACAGAAGTATTATTGATATTATTACCAATACAGTAATATTATTGATCGTCACCATACCGTCCAGCCGCCGCCGGCCGTCTCCATGTCGCAGTAAACCGTCATCGGCGTCCCGAGCTTCCCCCGAGGAAAGATCTCCACCTCACCAGACACCCGGATACCGTTCATCAGCTCCTCAGAGCAGTCAGTGGGGAAGGGGAACCTCAGGGTGCCTAGGAGGAGGATTAGGAGGGGGAGGAGGGGGGGAGAACAGGAAATAAATAACTCAGTTCATCAACACCACACTATCGTAACCAGGGTGAGGATGAGGGTGATGTGATGGTGATATGACGTGATGGTGAGGGTGATGTGATGGTGAGGGTGATGGTGATGGTGATGTGATGGTGATGTGATGGTGATGTGATGGTGAGGGTGAGGGTGATGTGATGGTGATGTAATGGTGAGGGTGATGTGATGTGATGGGGATGTGATGGTGATGTGATGGGGATGGGGATGTGATGGTGATGTGATGGGGATGCGATGGTGATGGTGATGTGATGGTGATGTGATGGGGATGCGATGGGGATGGTGATGTGATGGTGATGTGATGGTGATGGTGATGGGGATGTGATGAGGATGTGATGTGATGGGGATGTGATGTGATGGGGATGTGATGGGGATGTGATGGTGATGTGATGTGATGGTGATGTGATGTGATGGTGATGTGATGGTGATGTGATGGGGATGTGATGTGATGGTGATGTGATGGTGATGGTGATGTGATGGGGATGTGATGGGGATGTGATGTGATGGTGATGTGATTGTGATGTGATGGTGATGGGGATGGTGATGTTGATGTGATGGGGATGGTGATGTGATGGTGATGTGATGGGGATGGTGATGTGATGGTGATGTGATGGTGATGTGATGGGGATGGTGATGTGATGGTGATGTGATGGGGATGGTGATGTGATGGTGATGTGATGGTGATGTGATGGGGATGGTGATGTGATGGTGATGTGATGGGGATGGGGATGTGATGGTGATGTGATGGGGATGTGATGTGATGGTGATGTGATGGGGATGTGATGTGATGGTGATGTGATTGTGATGTGATGGTGATGGGGATGGTGATGTGATGGGGATGGTGATGTGATGGTGATGTGATGGGGATGGTGATGTGATGGTGATGGTGATGTGATGGGGATGGGGATGTGATGGTGATGTGATGTGATTGTGATGTGATGGTGATGTCATTGTGATGTGATGGTGATGGGGATGGTGATGTGATGTTGATGTGATGGGGATGGTGATGTGATGGTGATGTGATGGGGATGGTGATGTGATGGTGATGTGATGGTGATGTGATGGGGATGGTGATGTGATGGTGATGTGATGGTGATGTGATGGGGATGTGATGTGATGGTGATGTGATGGGGATGGTGATGTGATGGTGATGTGATGGTGATGTGATGGGGATGGTGATGTGATGGTGATGTGATGGGGATGGTGATGTGATGGTGATGTGATGGTGATGTGATGGGGATGGTGATGTGATGGTGATGTGATGGTGATGTGATGGTGGGGTCACCGGCGGTGAAGTGGGTGGAGATGGCGGTGGAGTATTGGCCTCCTGTCTCCGCCTGCAGCTGCACTAAGTACGTGGATCCGGGGTGAAGCCCGGTCAGGTTGTACTCCGTCGCCGTGGCGTCCACCGTCACTTCCTGTGGGGAGGGAGGAGTTTTAAGTTTTAGTTTCTAAATGTTTCTAAAGTCTGAATAAACATAAAACATTTATATTAATATAACATAAAACCATATAAAAGTAGTTCAGATAAAACTAATAGATCTAACTTTCATTTCCTGCCCTTCGGTCTGATAGGTCAGTCTGTAGCTGCTGGCGGGATTCGAGGGTGGTTTCCATGACAACAGGGCGGTGCGAGGCGTCACTCTGTTGGCCTGGAGGTCACGTGGACTGTTCCCGTCCCCAACGGGGTCTGGAGAAGGAGGTGGGGGGAGTTGGTCTATGTACTGGAGGAGGAGGTGTGTGTGTGTGTGTGTGTGTGTGTGTGTGTGTGTGTGTGTGTGTGTGCGTGTGCGTGTGTGTGCGTGTGCGTGTGTGCGTGTGTGTGGGACCTGTGGCGGTGGTGAAGCTGGCGGCGGCCGTGGAGCTCGCCGCGCTGCCCAGCTGGCTGCTGATGGAGACGGTGTAGGTGGTGGATCCTTCCAGACCGCTCAGCTGCTGCTCCGCCGCGTTTCCAGACACGACGACCCGCACCTCCGAGTCTGGACGCAAAATATCAGCTGTTAGAAACATATATAATATAAAATATGACCAACAAATCAATGATGAATGGGAGGAGGTGCAGCGCTCACCCGTTCCCGAGCCATAAACGATGGTGTATTTATCAACGGCGGCCAACGCCGGACGCCACAGCAGCAAGGCTTTGGTGTCTGTGACGTTTAAGACCCGGAGGTCTGTAGGGGGGTCTGGGACTGAGAGACAAAGACAACAACAGTCATACAAAGATGGTCCCCCAGAGGTCTAGATAGTAGCTCATATTAGTCCAGAGACCAGGCCAGACTATGTGGAGGAACCAGAGACTGTCTGTGGTCCCCCAGAGGTCTAGATAGTAGCTCATATTTGTCCAGAGACCAGACCAGACTATGTGGAGGAACCAGAGACTGTCTGTGGTCCCCCAGAGGTCTAGATAGTAGCTCACATTAGTCCAGAGACCAGACCAGACTATGTGGAGAACCAGAGACTGTCTGTGGTCCCCCAGAGGTCTAGATAGTAGCTCACATTAGTCCAGAGACCAGACCAGACTATGTGGAGGAACCAGAGACTGTCTGTGGTCCCCCAGAGGTCTAAATAGTAGCCCACATTAGTCCAGAGACCAGACCAGACTATGTGGAGGAACCAGAGACTGTCTGTGGTCCAAACAACAAGGTCTCTGCTGTATTTATGTCTAGATGACCTTATATGGAGTGTTGATGGAGCAGCTACAATGTTAGCGTAGCCTAGCACCATCAACCAGACTCCATTCAGAAAACCAGCGTTTTAACAGTAGTTATCTTGTGGTCTTGCAGACAGACCTAACAAAGCATGACTCAGCACGTTTTACTGATCACCATCATGATGGAGTTATTTCAGCATCCTTTACATCTGGTTATTGATATTAAATCACAGATCAATACTTTATTCTGGGTCCTCCAGCTGTGGTAGACCAGCAGCAGCTCGGCAGGGAAACCCAGCAGGACTCACGTGTCATGACGAAGTCCTTGACCGGGTCGCTCTCTTCCAGTCCGGCGACGGAGACGACGCTGACCTCGTAAGAGGAACCAGGCGAGAGCCGCGATAGGCCGAGGTCTGAGCCGTCCGAGCCCACGGACACCGACACCGGCTCGCCTGCAGACACACAGATCACAAGGTCATATAGTGTACACGATATTGCCAATAGTATTCACTCACCCATGCAAATAATAAAAATCAGGTGTTGGCCACCGGTGTATAAAAGCAGCACCTCGGCATGCAGACTGTTTCTACAAACATTTTTATTACAACACCGTATATTGTGATACCATTAATGCTGAGCACCAGATATCACCATATTGGGATTCATTACCTTTTTTCCTTTTATCTATTTTTATATTCAGATAAAGTTTTTACTCAATCTCACTTTAATCTGACTTTACCCTTTAGCAAACCAGAAAACACTCACTTCCACCATCTAGTGGACGGAAGAAGCTGTTGTTATCAAAAAGTTGAATATACAAATATATGACAGCGTATTAGGGCCAGTGTAGAAAAAAAGAAAGAGAGAGAGGGACAATATTCAGAGAAAAAAAGTCGCAAATTTGCAAGTTTATTATGATGCTAACAACCGGCATCTATGCTAGCTAACGTCCCATGAATGTACATTTATGTTTGTAATGAATCATCCCAACGTGTGTCAACGCCTCGTTAAGGTCCTTAGGGTGATGGTGTTGATGCTGATTGTTGGTTTTAATCATATGAGGACAAACTGTCATCTTATGGGCGTTTATTGATTGGGGCGGTAGGGCTAAGATGCTAGCGGTAGCTTTCACCTGTTGTCATAGCCGATATAAACAAGTTGCTTGGTTCTGCTAAGAAAAGGTTGCAAAATTTCTCTGAATATTGCCGCCTCCTTCGGCTCCGTTTCCCCCTAATAAGCCGCCGTATATAAACAAGCATTGAATGGTGAAACGCACCGTCGTCGGTGTTGGTGTAGGTGACCTTGAAACCACTGATGGCGGTCTTGGGTTTGGTCCACGACACCGTCAGAGAGTTTTCCGTCAGCTCGCTGAAGACGATGTCGGTCGGAGGCTCCGGCCCTGAGCGGTGCGAAGAAAACCATGAGACAGGATGGGTGAAAGCTCGGGGAGGAAGTAAAAATAAAAAGGAAGGAAACGTGAAGAACGGATGAAATGGAAACGAGAGAAGAAACAGCAGGACGAGACATCGTAAACTATTATTTTTGCTCATCCACGTTTGCTGTTAGTTCTCCGGTGAGTTTGTGTGTATATATGTACAGTGCAAACATATATACAGTATACAAATCATATACAGACACACAGTGATCGATTACATATGGATTTGTAAATGCAGGTGATGGATCCTGGACGGCAGCGAAGGAAAGAACGGTGACGTTTAAAAGTTATAGCCGGACGATCAAACCTGAAAACAAAAACAGCATGACAGGAAAGACGTCAACAGAGAGGAAGGAAGGATGAAAACGAACATTCATATTAATTCAACAGATGATTTAAAGCGTTGGGAGGCAGAATTTTTACCTCAAATATAATGTGAATGAACTACAAACTCTTAGATGGTGCAGAGATAACTGACGAATACTGAAATGAATGTGTGGTGGAAGTGGGTCATATGTAGTCTCAATGGATCCCACCACTGGTCTGTAACAGGTCTGTAGTCTCAATGGATCCCACCACTGGTCTGTAACAGGTCTTTAGTCTCAATGGATCCCACCACTGGTCTGTAACAGGTCTGTAGTCTCAATGGATCCCACCACTGGTCTGTAACAGGTCTGTAGTCTCAATGGGTCCCACCACTGGTCTGTAACAGGTCTGTAGTCTCAATGGGTCCCACCACTGGTCTGTAACAGGTCTGTAGTCTCAATGGATCCCACCACTGGTCTGTAACAGGTCTGTAGTCTCAATGGGTCCCACCACTGGTCTGTAACAGGTCTGTAGTCTCAATGGGTCCCATCACTGGTCTGTAACAGGTCTGTAGTCTCAGTGGGTCCCACCACTGGTCTGTAACAGGTCTGTAGTCTCAATGGGTCCCACCACTGGTCTGTAACAGGTCTGTAGTCTCAATGGATCCCATCACTGGTCTGTAACAGGTCTGTAGTCTCAGTGGGTCCCACCACTGGTCTGTAACAGGTCTGTAGTCTCAATGGGTCCCACCACTGGTCTGTAACAGGTCTGTAGTCTCAATGGAACCCATCACTGGTCTGTAACAGGTCTGTAGTCTCAGTGGGTCCTGCCTACAACTAGTGTTGTAATCTCATGCTAATGCTAGGATGCTAATGTAAACCTGCAACTACAAGCCACAACCAGCTAGCTAACGACGCAACAAAACTGTCAAAGCACATCTGAGGTTTGACATCTAATAACTGGCTGAGAGAGTGTTGATTATTATTATCATTATCAGGTATGAGAGCTGATTTATGAATAATTCACATTCATGAAAGCTGGCCAATGAGTGCACAGAGAATTAGCACAAAAAACAGTTGACATGTTGAAGAAGATCGAACTGAAAACAAACATGTCGTCATGTGACCGGCGATCAAATAAGAAACACGCATGGTGAAACTGTAAATCGCGAGCTTACAGCTTTCAAGAGCACGGCAGCACTTGAGCTCTTGAAATGAACGTGGAGGAAGCATTTAGTGAGCGAGCAAACATTTAACACTTAACAAGAGTGACAATTAGTCAACAAATACATTTTGGTTTAAAATCAGCACAAGACGCACAGCAAAGATAGAGGATGTGTGCGTGAGCAGCTTTTTTTGTCCCAAGGCAATGGTGCGAAGTGAAAGAGGCAAGATTTCTGTAGAGGACTTCAACAACATTGACGGTAATGTTGTAGCATTGTGCAGTTACATGTTGTTTTACTGTCACAATGGCCTTGTACCTGTGCTGATGACAAGCTTGTGCAGTCTGGACAGAAGGCCGGGACCCTTTCCAAGCAAGGTCACGGTGTACTCGGTCAGAGGAGGCAGATTCTCAAACTGGAAGGAGCGAGCTGAAGCAGGAAGAACTTTTTTGAAGATTTCGCCACTTCCTGTTACAGGTTTGGCTTTCATGCTACTTTGGATCCTTGGACCTTGCATAGAGACACTCTCAGGTACTCTATTTTTATCTTCACTGCTTCCATTTCCTGATTCTGTTCCTTCGGAGGGACGACGCGTCGCTTCCTCCTCTTCATCACGACCTTCTTTCTCAGAGTCTTCTTGCTCCTGCTGTTCTTTCTTGCTCTCCTTCTGCTTTGGCCCTTCATATTTCCCAACGTCTTTGCTTGTCACAACAAAGGCTTTGTACTTCTCTTCCAGCGAGTCCCACGTGAGCGTAAATCCATCTGAGGTCCGGTTCGTCACTCCCACGTGGTCCAGAGGTTCCCTTGTGACTCCGGAAGAAGAAACACCTGATCCCGTCTGAGGTTTGGAGTAAACATTTCTTGACTGACTGGGTTTACTGTCAAACAACCTTTTTGTGGTATTCTTTGTTTTTGTATCTTCCCTCCTTTTGCTCCCAACGTTGTAGTGTCTAATCTGATGCTGCAGCGTCTTACTTCTTGTTGGTGGTTGCTTCTTTGGAATGGTGACTGGTCTCGGGGCTCTGTGTCTCGAATCAGAGGTAGTCTGTTTGATAGTTGGTCTACCTCGACTTGTAGCAACACTACTTGTTCCAGAATTGGCTCTCTCTTTATGGGCGTCAGATTTTGAATCTTGGGTGCTAGTTTCTTCTTCCCCAGATTTAGTAGTTTGGATTGTAGCACTGTCCATGACTTCTAATTCATTAATCTGTGGTCTGATGGTAGGATCATGGCCATCCATCTGGCCACTGGGAATTACCTCCACAGTGGCTTGTTCTGCTGATTGGTGAATTTGGACTCCTTGGGTAGGCACGAGGGCATCCTGCTCTCCTGATTGGTTATCCGGGATTTCATCGGTACGATCCTTTACTAATGGTCTAAAATGACCTCCAACAACACTGCCTCCATTTAGCTTTCCGGTTGGGATAAGCTTCTGCATGGGACCTCTACGTGGATGTTGGGGTGGTCTCAGGTTTGTACGGGTATTATTATGGAAACGTCCACCATATATTTGGATTGTAGCACTATCCAACACTTCTATTTCATTAATCTGCGGTCTGATGGTAGGATCATGGCCACCCATCTGGGCACTGGGAGTTACCTCCACAGTGGTTTGTTCAGCTGATTGGTGAATTTGGACTCCTTGGGTAGGCACAGGGGCATCCTGCTCTCCTGATTGGTTATCCGGGATGTCAACTGTACGATTCTTTACTAATGGTCTAATTTGACCTCCAACAACACTGCCTCCGTTTAGCTTTCTGTTAGGGATAAGCTTCTGCATGGGACCTCTACGTGGATGTTGAGGTGGTCTCAGGTTTGTACGGGTATTGTTATGGAAACGTCCACCATACATTTGCGGCCCACGGAAGTACCCAACTTTGGTGGTTGGCTGATGAGAGGAAGGCACTCCACTTCCTCTGAGGGTCTCCATGCTTGTTGAGGACATTCCTGGCCCAACTCCATCTCCATTCTCTGCTGTTATTGGCCCTTCAGCTGGATCAGATTCCTTGGAAGCAGGAGACGATGAGGAAGTGGCTGGCAATTCAGTGGAAGTCACATGTTCTTTTTTCATTTCTGATGCAGGATTTGAAGGTCGAGAAGGGGGAGCAAGGAGCCTCAAATTTGGACGAGTGCGGTTCTGAAGAGGTCGAAAGTTGGGACGACGGATCATGTGTCCCGCCTTAGGAGGAAGACGTCGAACTGGGATTCGTCCTCTTTCTGTTGGCATCTTTTTCTGGGTTTGTTCAACTCCAGCGGATGAAGTTGCTCCATCTTTGTCTCCATTCGTTTCCCTTGCTGGTAAATTTAACTCAATGGAGGAAGCAGATAAAGATGGTAAAGACGATAATTCAGTTGCTATACGTCTGGTCTCTTTCTCTCTTCTGGGGACGAGGTTTAAACGAGGACTCGATTGGTGAGGAACCCTCAAATTTAGACGGGTTTTGTTCTGAAATGATCCAGGGTTTGGACGTAGGTGGCGTACGTATCCAGAATTTGCAGGTGTGCGTTGGAAAATAGGTACTACACCTTTTCCTGAGGGTGGTAGTTTTCTGGCTTCAGGTGAGGCAACATCAGTCGCACTTTTGCCGTTATCAACATCTAGTTCGTGGCTTGAAGATGAAACAAGTGAATGGGATGCAGAAGAGGATGTGGATGTTGATGAAGATGGCGCGAGTGAAGGGGGTGCTGAAGAGGATGTGGATGATGGCAATGATGATGATGAACGTGATGGAGTTGCTGTTGAAGAAGATGGAGTAAGTGAAGGGGATGCTGAAGGGGTTGTGGATGATGGTGATGATGCTGGATCAACTGGTGGATGTGATGGAGCTGCTGTTGATGAAACGAGTGATAGTAACGCTAAAGAGGATGAGGACTGTAAAGATGAACGTGAAGATGCTTGCGAGGATGATGACGAGCGTGAGGATGGTAACAATGGCTTCTGTCCACCAGCAATGGGCTTCCTCACTGTATGTTTTGAAATAACAGAGGGATCTGATGGCTTGGACAGGTAAAGTGAAAATGATGTGATATTCATACCGTCAAAAGTGTCCGTGAGAAGTTTATTTAATGGATCTGGTGAATAGTCGAGGTCTGTCTCTTCCGACGAGGGTTTCACATCATCCGTTTCAGAGGAACCTTGATCCGAACCCGTTCCATCCCCTCTACACCCACTGCCTTTGCCCCGATGGGGGAATCTAACGTGTGTCACTTTTACTTTGTTCATACATTTCTTCTCTTGGCTTTGAACAGTCCCAGTTGGCTCTGAAGACACTGGAGCAGTGTTGTTTCCTTGGCCCGCCATGCCAACATCTGGTTGCTCTTTGGAGCTGATGGCAACAGTTGGTTCTTCGGAGCTACTTTGCCTGTTTGGATCTGAATCAGTCGCAGACATTTTAGCTGGATTCTTGTCATATCCCCTCTCGGTGCTTGATGCCTCCATACTCAGGTCATTCATAGTCAAAGTGATTGTCCTGTCTTCTATGGTGGGGACACCTGGTTTAGGTCTTTTGGGCACTATTGGTGCCTTCTTCTTCTGCCCCACAGGGGGCTTTTTCAAAGGCCCTGAGCCAAACCTTTTCCTTCCAGCCACAACTCTGGTTGTGTTGAAACGGAAAGGGCCTGAGACATTTGGCTTCCTGTACAATGTGGGCCTTTCAGCCACTTTGGGGCTGGTGCCATTTATTCCCATCTTACTGCTGACCAGAGGTTTAGTTTTTGCAATCAAAGAGGTTGTGGAGTCCTTATTTGGCCCATCGATACCTCCTACTTTTACAGAGTCAGCCTCGGTCCCGTCCTCCCTCCTCCCCTGTTGGTCAAAGACTTGCAGCTCAGCCGAGGGTTTAAACTCTTGGTGTCTGTCGCCAACATCTTGCCCGGGTGCTAGTGTCATATCTGCCATGGTAAACATCGGTAAAGACTTCCCTAAAGATGCGAAAGGATTTGGATTCACTGTTAAGGTTGTCATATCGTATGCTGCTATTGTTAATAATCCAGAAGAGCTCATGTCTAATAAAAGGAAGAAAAGCAGTTTTAATATTTAATATTAACAGTAGTTTGTCAGTTGGATCCACATAGAACCTGCAAGGAGAAAATTGAAATATAATTCATGTTAAGCTTGGACAGAGGAATTCAACATGTCTGTTGGGAGGGAAACATCAGGGAAACGCAGACGTTAAAGGTATATGTTCATCTGAAACTCATTATTTTTGCTCCTGCAGGCTGAACCTCGCTTCATTAACTTTTACTGTGGTGTTTCTCCGCAGGGTAATCTGTTTTAATGATGTGTTGTATTGGATAATGAGGTGTCTGGACGCAAAATTTCACTTAGCTGAAGTCTGTTCTCGCCTGAATACAATCTGACTTGCTCACAACGATGTGCAGACGTCAATATATCACATATGTTTGACATTTTAATATCAGCTTGTACAGGCGTGGATAGATTTAGTAAATTACATTTATGTTACGGAAAGGATTACTTTGTTTTCTTTCTGTTCATTTAATGAATAAAGTGGTTCAAACATGCCTTAAGGGACAGATTTTGTGGAGGTGTCGAATGACTGACCCTGTAGTGTTACTTTACTTGAGCAAACCTCATTGATTTCTATTCTACCTACTTAATTTTGAAAAAACACCTGTAGACAACAGAAGACATAAAACTTCCCCTGTGCTTATGTCGTATGTTTGGAATTAAAAATGACCGTCACAACAGAAGGAAATTATGCATGGACTACTTCCAGCTGTGGATTAATCCATATTTGAAAACTTGGACTTTCTTCAAATTGTGCTCAAGTGACTAAGTTTCAAGGCTCGGGATTCTCTTATACTTGGAGTAATAGTGGAATAACAACATCAGCTCCTACTCACCTGGAGTAACCCGGGTGGTTGCTGGTTCGCTCCGACCCGAGCCCTTCTCTGCCACCAGCGTGATGTCATACGCCCGCCCCGCCTCCAGCTGCTGGATGTGGGTGTAGGTTTGCCCGGCTGGGACGGTCACCTCCTGGGCGTTCCCCGCTCCGTCGTGGGGCGTGACAGTCAAACGGTACCTGTCGATCTCACCCTGCGACTGCTCCCAGTGGACTACCGCCGACGTGGAGGTCGCCTTGGCGGCTCGGAGGTCGGTGGGTGGGGAGATCACTGAAGAAGAAGAAGAAGGAAAGAAGACACACTTTACAGTTGTTACAGCCACCGTTCTGCCAGGTAACACGTAGCGGTAGGAGCAACTCCATGTGGGACAAATCCACTTATTCAAGCTTGAATTTACCCGGCGGGCTTGGCTCAGCGCCTCCTCTTCACTTTCCTGCAAACTCCTGCAAACCTCCGTCTTCCTGTTCACAGCCTCCCTGCAGCTGCCACAGATTACCTTACTTCCACAGGAAGGGCAGCGGGAGGCTCACACCGGGCCAACTCGCCGGACAGGAGCTCTTTTTTCTGTTTTAAGCACGATTGTCAGCGGCAATATATTGATATGTGTGTGCTGCTTTTTCACCATGTTGTAGGGAGGCTTATGTCTATTACTGCTTATCCATATCATTTATTGCAAACATATTTAATGTCTGATGATTTTAGGGCATTACAAGACATGAAACACGACAGCAGTGAAACTCTGATTAACATATTTACTGTAAACGACTCTGAAAAGATCATAAAAACTAATACTGAACACTTTACATCATGTAATTTCATCTGCTGTTGTTTTTATGGAAGGAATGGACAAAGGACTCACGGGTGGTGAATTCGGCGGCGCTCTCGGCTCCCTTCCTGCCACCGATCCCTCCGGTGATGCTGGCGGTGTAATCCTGAGCGGAGGCCAGGCCCGTCTGGGTGTAGCTGGTCAGGCTGCCCTCCACCTGCACACTTATCTGCTGGTCGCTGTCCTTCTGTTTGAACCAGAAACATGCAAAAAACATCTGTTAATAAAAGTCTAACTAAAGTGAAAAATGATCATCTCCACGGTCGTTTGTGGATTATTTTTAAATAGGTAGGTAATTGTAACCATTTCATTAAAGCGTGTGTTGTCAACTTGTTGTTTTTTATGAATTAATCAAGTGAATTAATTGAGCTTCAGAAGCGCTTCAGGAGCTTTGGTTATTTTTGCACAGAGCTAGGCTAACTGTTTCCCCCCGTTTACAGTCTTTATGCTAAGCTAAGCTAAATAGCAAGAGCGGTGTCATTCTGAACATCCAGCTCAAATAAGTGCATAAGTGTGATCCCTCGTTGTTTATGTTTGATTTTATTGTTTGTTTTTGGTTTCTGACTGTATAAACAAAATGTCTTATTATTATTATTTTTAAACTATTTTTCTTCCAGTAAAGTACTTTGGAACCTTATGAAAAGGAACATATGAATACAGTTTATTATTACATTACTGGTCTTGTTATTATTATTATTATTGGGGGGATGTATTTAAATCAGGTCTGTTTTGTTTTTCTGATTTTATTTCTCTAAATTTTAATATTCAGAATCATAATCAACGCTTGTTTATTGAATATTGCCGTGTCATTCCGGACTCTGTTGTGACTCTGTTGAGTCCAGTAAGTGTAATAAAATCCCATAATTTCTCTCGACATCATTTCATGCTTCACAGAGTTTGCATTGTTCCATTTATCTGCTGGAACTTCCTGTGAATCACCAGCTCCTCCAACCGGCGGTTCTTTCATGAATGGATGATGGATACCGTGTTGTTGCGGCCGGTTGCTATGGTAGCAGCTGCCTGGCAACGGGATGACCTGGATCAGCATCCTCGTGCCAAGTAACGCCTTTAAGAATGGGGTTGACGTCATTAATATCACGATGAAACAAGGCTCTGTGGCTCTCCGCGGGACGTTCAGGGACCGTGGTTCTTTCTGGACTTACAGTCTGCATGTTTACCATTCTTGATGTGATGATTTGTTCTGTTACATATTACTATAATAAATACGTAAAAACAAATATAAATTATGAAAACATGTTGAATAGCTTTCCCACATTGATGGCACACTTACAGGTATAAATACAGAAATATGTTTCCATAAATTAATAAACTTCAAGATAGTTTCTGTTTTATAAGATTGTAAACTGAAAACGTTTGGGGCTTTTAAGATAAAATCGGTCATTTAAAATACATCAACCTTAATGATTGAGTGATTATTCACCAAATAAACCATACGACGACTCGCTGTCTATTTTAAGACTCTTCGGATCCATGGAACTATAAAACAGGATTTCTGTCAGCCAGATGTTGTCTTTCTCTCTCACTGCTGACAATCTGTTCTCAGGTCAGCTGTTGTTGTTTGATGTTGTTTACATGTTGTCTGTTGTTCCGGTAAATAAACCCCCCCCCCCGTCTCTCTCCCTCCCTCCCTCCCTCTCTCTCTGTGTCGCAGCTGTGGGTCGGCGGTGATGTCATCCCTCTGGCAGTCGCCATGTTTTTGACAGTGTTTGCACGTTGCCGTGGCAACAAGCATCCCACATCTGCATCTTTTCCTCTCTCACTCTGCTGTTTGCCTCCATTTGTTCTATTGTTTTCTATTTGGTCTTCTAGTTATGAGTACAAGTAGCAGTAAAACTACTACATTCAGGGATTCTTTTAAAGTATTTATATGATACAAGCAAAATGTACTTCAAGTACTACAGTAAAAGTACTTAAGTTGGGCAGAATGTTACCTTTCACAGAGTAATATCAGGGCTCCTCCACCTTCTCCAAAGTCAAATTCAAGCACTTTTCAAACCTTGGAAACAACACACTAAAATTCAAGTGGTTTCAAGGATTTCCAGAACCCGTATGAACCCTGATTATATTATATATTTTAAATATTATTATGATGCTTTAAAGAGAAGCTCAACTTTGGATTTGAACTAATAGATTCCATCATGAAACGTTTGGTTACTGACATTAAGACAGTTATGTTTTGTCAGACAAGTTTTCATTTATATTTAAATATTTCCAGAACAGAAATCTGAACATTGCATAAATTTCGGGTTGAATATTCTTGTTTGACATGAATAGTCCAACATTTTCACAGAGGGAAGTTTTGCATTCCTCAGACAATGATGTCAACGGCCATAAAAAAATAATATTTTCCATGTTTGTCAGTAATAAAATGTATAATTGAGGCTACGACTGATTCATGACCAAACCTCTCTGTTAAACCTTCTGGATAATGAAAGGAATGAAAGTGTAAAGTTTGGTGGATGTAAACGGTTTTTAGAAAACGGCCTTTCAACATATAGATTGTAAAAATCAAACATTTTGATGAATACAGTTAAAAAAATGAACTAATATTAACAGATAAGGTTTTGTGATTGTGTGATTTTGAGGTCTGAATAATGCGTCACTTAGCGTCCCATGCTAACAGCTTAAACAGCGTAAACCTGACTTCCTGTGAAGTTTATTTTGAAAGGACACCGTATCACATAACAAACGTATTGAAAAGGCCTTCAATGACACGTGATAAAGTTCGGAGTTTGGAGCTCTGACCCGAGTTATTAGACGTAATGAAGTGAGAACGCGTTGTTCTGCCAGACGTTTCCCCCGGCGACGGATCCAGATCTTTGGGACCAGCGACGGTCCAGGAACACAGAAACGCTCTGGTCCTGATGGTTCTGGTTCTGGACTCTCGTGTGTGTGTGTGTGTTGTCGTCGTCTTTGTTCGGCCGCCTAACGTCTGAAACACCAATGCGATTAGTCATGTTCCTCGTCTTCAACGCCGTCTGCTGCTGATCCATCGCACATGTTCCAGGACGGACCGATGGAACGCTAACTCTTAAAAGTCGCAAACACTCGGTTGCCAAAACTGACAATATGGTTGAATTTTTTTATATTTTGAGTATTAAGATGCGAACTACGTCGGCTTTATAATAAAAATAATGTGACGTGTGTTATGGAGGAATTTAATCACGTGGTTGACACTGACGACTATGTCAACAGAGCACGGAGAAGCTCTGATAACAACACACACAGTGGGAGCACGACTTCTCTGCTCAGGTAGAAAATACTCCACTAGATATAAATCACATATGATCAGTGTTTTAGACCTTATCGCTACGTTATTTGTCCAACAGAACCAGTAAGACGGAGGATGTGATCCCGTGAATGATCTCTTTAGGATCCTGCAGGGGAAATAAATATGAAGCGCTGGTTTTGGAGGACTAGATGGGAGGATGAAGATGAGGTGTTTCAACATTCATCCTACTGAGACGAGACAGTTTCTCACACTTAATAAAAAACCCAAATTGAATTTACGATGAAACCTACAGCTTGTTTTCTGTCAAGTCGAGAGTTAACTTCAGTTCATTAAAAAGAGGATGCAGCGAGACTAAATGTTGATTCATCCAATGCTTGATTGGCCTTTCATTATGTTTTCAAGAACCACAGAGACTAAAACGACTACAAAGAGACTGAAACGACTACAAAGAGACTGAAAACGACTACAAAGAGACTGAAAACGACTACAAAGAGACTAAAACGACTACAAAGAGACTGAAAAGACTACAAAGAGACTGAAAAGACTACAAAGAGACTGAAAAGACTACAAAGAGACTGAAAACGACTACAAAGAGACTGAAAACGACTACAAAGAGTCAAAATGAACACAAAGATCCACAAAGCGACTATAAAGATCCACAAAACGACCACAAAGAGACTGGAAGCGACTACAAAGAGACTCAACAGGTCTGAAGTCAGTCCAGAGCTGCAGACCTTCGTCCAACCATCCACCCACGATTAGAACAGTTTCTGACTGAAGCGTGTTTCACGTAAACCTTCGTGTTGAAGTCGACACTCAGCTGTTTGCAGCGTCATCGCGTGTTGATCCGTGAACACAAACAGCTTCACGTTTGGATAAACCACCATGAAATATTATCAACATCTGGAGACCCCGATCATCCATCAGCCAAGGGTCAGTGTTTAGAATGAGGAAACCGACTTTAACTCTAGAGGTTTCCTTTCTGTCGTCACCTGGAACGTTATTCTTCTGAACATCAACTGTGTGCATCTTTATTTGACCTTAGTGAATAAACCTCATTGTATCTGCTTGTTATGGACTCTTTTAATGACGTATCACGTTTTAAGATATTTCTTTTCTATTATTTTCATCTCAGAAAGACAACATATACCAGTAATCTATTTATATTTGATGTATTTAAGGAGATAAAGTGCATTCAATGAGGCTTTGTGTACTTTTATGTGGTATATTTCGTGTTTTTCACAAACGAGAGGGAAAACCCTGCTGAGTAATTACGTCCCGGAAAGATAAACTTGGCATTTCATTTGCAAACATCAGCAGAACGAGTCAATATTAGGATTTCCACGGACATCTGTTGATGCCGTCTCGATGCTCCCTGATGATTACTTCCAATAACTGGCACATGTTATTTAGTTTTTTAAATAATGTTTGTGGTGGAAATAAATTGTGGTGGTAATCTCTGCCGTCCTGACGTGGATCAGGATCCATTTATTATGCATTTATTAGATCTGTTTTTTACTATTTCTATTATATTTCAACAGAAAGGACTTCAATCCTTAAATATATTTATTTATTTATTTAAATATGTATAAAAAATACTTTTATCTGTGTTGATGTCACCTTAATTATATACATTTTAAAAATATTTACATATTTTAAAAGCTAAATTTAGCTGGATGACAGATGAAGTAGCGAGAAGTCTTTAATATATATTTGTATTTAATAATATATATTGAAATGCTTTACCCTCAGATGTTGGTGGATGACAGATAAAGTAGCTTAAGGGATAATAAAGGTTAATATCTAATATGTTTGAACGCCTTAAATTTACTGTTTGACATATTTTTGGGGGATTTTGTTGAGAATTTCATGGTTGTCGTCGTTGTCATGGAGAAGATTGACGATCTCCACAGAGAACAACATCACGGAGAATTTATTTCAGCGACCCTGGCCTTCAGAAGAATATTCTCTGTTTTCACACCAGAACTTTGACTTTGACAAAGAAAAACTGTCGGATGGTTTTCTGTTTAATCTGGTCAGACAGCAGAGGTCGTTCCCGGGGATGAGCATGTTTTACTGCTCCCTGAGGATACAGGACTCAGACTGCTGGTGGTTTTGGGTCTGAGCCCACCATCTGTCCACAAACACATCTGCCGTCTGCGTTACATCTAAGTGTTTACGTCTCCACAGACCTTCAACAGAGACGGATCCTGCAGGAAAAACCTGCTTTACTTTTATACAAACATACAAATCATTTGTTGGGTTTTGTTGTTTGCTTTTTGAAAAGCGATTACGACTGCAGTATTGTGTATATAATGTATATAATGTATAATATAATCGTGTCAAGGAGGCCGTTTGGTTTCCGGCGTATCTCAGACAACACGCTCAAAAGCAGCGTATTATTATTAATGTACAGTACAACATGTCGCACCAGTACGGCCTCACAGGAAAGCATGGTGGATGAGACGGCTAACTGAGACACGAGGTGGTTGGATTCATCAGAGTGAAACATGGGCGTGTGGTGGGATACCTGGCTGCTGAAGGTGATGAAGTAAGTGTCGTATTGGACGCGAGGCGGCGCCGTCCACAGCAGCGTGACGGACGACTCCGTGATGCCCCTGGTGGTCAGCTGGGAAACCCCGGACATGACTGGAGGGGGGGGGGGGGGGGGGGGGGGGGGTAACACACAAACATGAATTTAACCTAATATTAATATTAACGTAGACTTCAGCATCGTGCTGCATTATTAGACACCAGTTAAGCCTGTGTGTTTATGTAGATCATATAGAGGTATTAATACCCCAGACGTTTCAGAACGTTAGAGTGGTTTTATACTGATGTTCCACTCTTGGAGAAGATGAAGATGTAACTTCTGCTCAACCAGGAAACAAGTTTAATGACTTTTTTTTCTTTACGATGACAAAAACAATTGAATCTTCTGTCATGTCATGTGTCATAAATCCGTGGTCATAATTGTGTTTACATAAAGTGCGGTTGATGAAACCACGGAGGGAAACATGGCAGCAGCGTCTGGCCTCACAGCTGATGTTCGACTTTCTCCATAATAACTCACCAGTTGATCATAAACTCAGAGCGAGTCCCACAGAACTGAAGCATGTGGTGCACTTAGAAAAAAACTGCTGCACAAGTTTTAATGCAAAAAAAAAAAATGTTCATCATCTAATTTTATAGGATGATTCTCAAGATGGTGAAACAAGACGCTCCCTGTTGACAAGCTGAAGCCAAATGTGGATTGTTGCCTTTGAAAACTTTGATTAATATCCAGAATATATTAAAAAAACGGAACAAATGTGAATACTTGAACTGCGACTGTGTGAAAATGTATGAATGTTGTGACATGAAGTTGAATTCATGTGAGAAAGTCCTAATCTTTGTGAATGTTTCACAGTTTGAATGTTTGAGTTTCTATTATTATTGGGTCATTCCATGTGAAAACAGCCAATATCGGGGTACCATGTACATGACACCTCTCAGATTTTGCTGAAAAGCGGTGAAAATATGCCTTATGTTACCAAACGAGGGAATCTGAAGTTTCAGGTCAATATCTCAAACGGTTTGCCCGTGGCGTCCATTTGAATTTCAAGTGTCACACCCCTTTTTGACACATTGGAATTTCGCATTTCATTTGTTGGCATTTTTGGAGGCCCATAACTTCTGTTCTAATACTGATAGAAGGCTGAGAATTGCTCTGTTAGTTCATTGTAATGTGTACTTCACAATTCAATTCTACAGGCAGAATCAACATTCCTTACTGTTTGGGTGAGAGCTGGGTCACCAAAGTCCAATTTTCTTTTGACGGCCAAAATAATTTTTCACTTTTTGGGTGCTCCTAGCACCACGATTAATGATCACATTTATTCTAAACAGGATTATTTGTTATATTTGGGACCTTTGCTCTTGCCAAAATGAATTTGAAGGGTATGGTACCACTGGTGGGGGTTTTATGGGGGTCCAAAAACCCTCCCGGGCAGAGGTGACTCTTTTGGAACCCCATATTTGGACCCCCAAATGACCGCGTGGACACTTGATGATCCTAATGGGATTTATACCAGATAAAGATACATATTTGTTCTTTCTTTTAATGAAATAAAACCTTTGACTATGAAGCTCCTTAATATGAATTTTATTTGTCAAAATGCACCATTTTGGACTTTTTTTTCCAGAAGTCTGGATTGTAGATCAGGGAGAATTTAGTGATGATAAAGCATGAAAATAGTGGAAATAACTTAGTATTATGCTCAGTGATGGCAAACAATTAAATATTTAGATTGCTGGCCATTCATTTCCTGAAAATCACAAATTAACCCCTTATCCCCGATGAAAGAGACCCGCCTGTGACAAGCGACTTGCAGCATGAGCAAGTCTGCAGGCCACTGATGCAAACCACATTCTGACACCAATGGAGATGTTTCAATGGGCAAAAGAAAACATTAAGAACATTACATTCTTCTTTGGTAGTGCAGAAAATATTAAAAAACACGAGGAAACGTACAAATTGTAGAGACGTTACGCCTCGGCCAAAACGTTCAGTGGAACACGATCGCATCATTGCTTTATACCAATTTCCAAAGATAAGATACGGATGAAAAGAATATCACAGGATACAATATTCACAGATGTCGATGCAGGACAACAATCAGATTCAGAACACTTGGATACAGAACACCCGGAAGCAGAACACTCGCAGTCAGATCAGCCACAAAACTACATTTTCCAGCCAGGAAAATACATACATCAGTATTAGAACAGAAGTTATGGGCCTCCAAAAATGCCAACAAATGAAATGTGAAATTCCAATGTGTCAAAAAGGGGTGTGGCACTTGAAATTCAAATGGACGCCACGGGCAAACCGTTTGAGATATTGACCTGAAACGTCAGATTCCTTTGTTTGGTAACATAAGGCATATTTTCACCGCTTTTCAGCAAAATCTGAGAGGTGTCATGTACATGGGTGGCTGAGTTGGCACAGAATGACCCAAGTGTGAATGACAAGATGAGCCTTGAAAAAGTGTGAATATTGAGGATTTTTTTAAGATTACATAATCTGATTGAATGGGAAAAAATGGTTAGAAAACGTTAAAATAATCTCTGAAATTATGAATGATATCAATTAGAAAAATAGCCACGGTCGATTCCAAATTGAGATTAATATTCTGTGTTTGAATGGAGTGAATACGTTGAAAAATGTTGAAGGAGTTAAGGCCAAACTTTCTGACCCGGAAGATATAATAAGTAGAAAAATAAAGACTTTGTTTTGTTTATGCCTCCTGCATTCACAACCAATGATGAACAGCAACTCTATTTGTTCCATTGCTGCACTTTAAACGTGTACTCCCTTTTACTGTGGTAAAAGTACTAATACCTCACTTTTTCCCTGCTGTATCTGATGTTTCTGGATTAATATCACTGCTCCGTGTTGCATCTTTTTAACCAGCTATCTCGAAAAAGAACTAGCTTACTAGCTGTCTAGTTAGCTATCTACGTAGCTTGATAGTTAGCAAGGAATTAGCACGGTAGCTAGCTAGCATGCTAATTCCACTGTGGTATCGTTACAGAACGTTAAAAACATCACATTAGCTTTCTGGGCGGAATCTACGTTACTTTAATGCGTAGCTTTAGCGGTCGTAACTTAACCTTTCGTGATGGTCGTCGCCCTTCAATTAGCTTATGCTAATCACTAGCATTCCGGCTATGGAAATCATTACGGTTAGATAAGCGATGTAAATGTCTGATTTATTGATTAAATTACAATAAATTACAGCTTAATATAATTAATTTAAGTTTTGGCTGGAGTCAAAGAAGAATCAGCTATCAGCTAAAGGTCACGTGCAGTAGCCGGTTTCGGCCAGTAGAGGGCAGGCTCTCCGCACTCAAGCTGCCTTCATGTGCCACTCAGAAGATCCCACTTCCCACTGGTAAAATTTAAAATGACCAAGAATGTCACGTTGAAGTGCTTGGGATCGACCAGACGACCATCACAGTGTAATTTGACCGATAAAATTACATCGGATACCAGTATCAGAATCGGTATTGGGAGGGAAAAACGGTATCGGAACATCTCTAGTTTTAAGGGAGGAATTCAGGATTCTGTCATTAGAGCGGTTGGACTCACCGGTGTCACAGTTGGGTCCGGTCACCCTGTCCTCACACTTGCTGCAGTCCGGTCCGGTGAACCCTCGCCGGCAGACGCACCTCCCTTTGACGCACCGCCCCTTGTTGCTGCAGTTACCGGGACAGGCTTTGCCGCCGCATTCCGGCCCGGCAAACCCTGCGTTGCAAACACACTTCCCATTCACGCACTTCCCCCGACCGCCACAGTTTCTGGGGCAAGCCTTTCCGGAGCAGTCGGCGCCGGTGAATCCGTCGTCGCAGACACACTGTCCGTCAACGCAGCGCCCCCTGCTGTTGCAGTTCCCCGGGCAGGACGCCTCGGAGCAGTCGTCTCCAGTGAAGCCAGCATCGCACGAGCATTTACCGTCCACGCACCTCCCGCGGTCACTGCAGTCGTTAGGGCATGTTCTTTCAGAGCAGTCGGCGCCGGTGAATCCATCATTGCAGACGCACTCTCCGTCAACGCAGCGCCCCCTGCTGTTGCAGTTCCCCGGGCAGGACACCTCGGAGCAGTCGTCTCCAGTGAAGCCAGCATCGCACGAGCATTTACCGTCCACGCACCTCCCGTGGTCGCTGCAGTCGTTAGGGCATGTTCTTTCAGAGCAGTCGGCGCCGGTGAATCCATCATTGCAGACGCACTCTCCGTCAACGCAGCGCCCCCTGCTGTTGCAGTTCCCCGGGCAGGACACCTCGGAGCAGTCGTCTCCAGTGAAGCCAGCATCGCACGAGCATTTACCGTCCACGCACCTCCCGCGGTCGCTGCAGTCGTTAGGGCATGTTCTTTCAGAGCAGTCGGCGCCGGTGAATCCATCATTGCAGACGCACTCTCCGTCAACACAGCGCCCCCTGCTGTTGCAGTTCCCCGGGCATGATTTCTCAGAGCAGTCCGATCCAGTGAATCCGCCGTCGCAGATGCACTTCCCGTTCACGCACCTGCCGCGGTCGTTACAGTTGCTAGGACACGCCTTCTTCGAGCAATCTGGGCTGGTAAACCCGGGGTTGCACACGCACTGTCCGTTAACGCAGCGCCCCCTGCTGTTGCAGTTCCCTGGACAGGAATGGTCGGAGCAGCTGGGACCGGCGAACCCGTGGTCGCACACGCACTGCCCGTTGATGCACCGGCCCCGGCTGTTGCAGTCGTCGGGGCAACTTCTCTGGGAGCAATCTGGTCCGGTGAACCCAGGGTTGCACACGCACTGCCCGTCCACACAGCGCCCCCTGCTGTTGCAGTTCCCCGGGCATGAATTCTCAGAGCAGTCCGCTCCGGTGAATCCATCGTTGCAGACGCATTTACCGTTCACACATCGGCCGCGGTCGTTACAGTTGCTTGGACAAGCCTTCTTGGAGCAATCTGGTCCGGTGAACCCGGGGTCGCACATGCACTTCCCGTCCACGCAGCGCCCCCTGCTGTTGCAGTTCCCGGGACAGTTGGAGCGGCTGCAGTCCGGTCCGCTGAACCCGGGGAAGCAGACGCAGGCGGCGTCCACGCAGCGGCCCTGATCACTGCACTCGTTGGGACACTCGGCCGTCTCCGGTTTGATGGTGCAGCCTGCACCTGCAGCCGAGGCAGACAGACAGGCAGTCAGACAGACAGGTGATGCTCTTAGTTAGAAATTGTCTTTTTTTTACACTTTGATGGAGCAGTAACAACCTGGCTTTAGTCTTTTGTGACCGTGCAAACCTTCATAAATGATCGTATTAAAATGATTGTATTCTCATTAGACACAGTAAAAACTCGTTCAGAATCATTATAATCATTAGAATGATCTGTAAATAATAATAAAAATATTATTACTTGTTTTACTTTCGCCTTCAGATGGAAAACCTCTAAAGCTCTAACACTAATTGATACTTATAAAAACAGTTTGCAGATGTGTAACATTCAGCACACTAATCCTCTCCATCAGAGTGAGACACAGCCGGGCTCTGACTAATTACTGGACGGGGAGGAGACGGAGACTGAGATCACACTGGGCAGCGAGCTGGACACACACACACACACACACACACACACACTGTTAGCTCATGCCTCGAGCTCGGCCAGTTTATACAGGATCAGACCTGATGTCAGCGCTGATGGAGGACGTCAGTGATGGAAGGAATCTCAGCTGAGTCACAGGTACAAATACTCAAGTACTTCTAAGTACAACTGGGAGGTAACTACTGTGATTGTCTGACGAAGTGGATGGATGACAAATGGGACACAAAACTAAAACAAGGGATGCAAAATAGTTACAAAGACACACAAATCGACCACAATGAGACAAACAGACGGCGTCTCTTTTACAGCACAGGTTTGACGACTGTCGACTTTTATTTTTGGTGATATTGTACTGCAGCTGCATGTTTGTTCTATTCATAATAATAGAGTTTAGTTGGAGGATTTAATGAGTTAGTTTCCTCATGTTAGGGTGGGGGTTGAGCTCATTCAGTTTTCTGTCTGTTTTAAATCTGATCATCTTCGTCTGGTTTAGTTTCAGGGTTGTTATCTCGTGTAACGTGTGACAGGTTGCGTTTGCAGCCGTTGACCAACAAGAACCGGCGCTCCGACGACGGAAACAACAAACATGAACATGTGCAGCGAAGTCAAGGAGCCCAGATGTGTCACACGAGACCGGATCGCTATCGGCACCGAACGACTTGCATGAGCTCATGTTTGTGTTTGTTGCCATGGCAGCACATCGCTAACGGCGACGGGGCGACTGTGGTCTCATTTAAAAGCTATGATGATGATGAGCATCGTTCACACTTTAACATCCACAAAGTTAAAAAATGGAATCTAGTTTTCAAAGAGACGGATATTCATGAGTCATCATGTTCTGATACATTTATTAGTGTGTGTGTGTGTGTGTGTGTGTGTGTGTGTGTGTGTGTGTGTGTGTGTGTGTGTGTGTGTGTGTGTGTGTGTGTGTGTGTGTGTGTGTGTGTGTGAAGGCGGCGGTCAGCAGACATGAGGTTATTTTTTATTTACAACATCAACATGTTGAGAAAGCTTGAAGTGGTTTCAGGGCGGATCTTTGGAGTGAACGGACCCCCGAGGGCCCCCAGACTTCAGTTTGACTCCCGCTGGTCCAACAATCATAACGGAGCTTCACACGTCCGTTTAAACACACATTCCCTCCAACAGTTTAATATTCTGCTGTTTCACATTTGTGTATTTGAGGTTTCGGGCGGGGCTCAGTTAGAAAAATGACATGATGTCACCAAAACATGTTGTTTTGTTCGTTACACTCATTAAAAAGTATTATTAAAAAACAACAACAAAGTAGAGATTTTAAACCTGAAATAAGTGATGTTTGTTTTGACCACTTGGGGCAGCGTTATCATTTAGTTGAGTCTTTGTGTTGATGAATGTTAGTCTCTCTTTTAGCTCTGTTTTTGGTCTCCACCAGCCACGGAGGGTTTATGAAGTAGCAAATTATCTATTCTTTTATAGAGGATATAGAGGAAGTAAACACGCTGCTTGACCAGATGTCTGCTGTTGCTATGACAACAAGTGAAAGCTACCGATGGCATCTTAGCCCAACCGCCCCGATCAATAAAACCAGAATATTTATTGAGTCCGGTTTGGGAAAACAACGGTCTGAACACACCCCCTCAAAGTGAGACAGAAACCTGGATCTGGTCTGACCTTTGCTCTCCTTGGAGGTGCAGCAGCCTCCCTCGGCTCCTCCACACTTCTCCCGGAGGGACGACACCTCCCTCTCCAGCCGCTCCAGGCGCTCCCGCAGGGCAGCGAAGTCCGCCTCGCAACCACAGGACCCGGATCTGGACCCTGACGGGACCAGTTTGATCTTATGGGTCAGGACCAGAGGGGACCCTGGGATCAGGTTGATTTCTTTACCTGAGAGAACCAGCGGGTTTGGATTAAAACGGACAATAATAAAATGATTAATAACGTAAAAACAAGGGTTTTTACCTCCCTGGCCGACGTCAGCAGAATCCCCCTGAGTCAGGAAACCCTCTGAGATCAGAACCTGCAACCAGATCCACTTCAGTACTTCACCTTATTGTGTTTATACCAGCAGTTGGAAGTACATAGTTTTACTTGAGCGGGTATCAGCTTTAGAAGTGTAGTATGCGTTCGACTGCCTGTGTAACTCACCTTGATGGAGTCATCCTTGGCTTCCCTCGCCGTCCTTTGACCTCCGACCTGTAAGGAGGTCGACGGGATCATGAGGGCCGGAGCAGCCAGGAGGAGGACGAGGACGAGGGAAGGGGACATCGCCGGCGTTCGGAACCGGGAAAAAACTTCCTCCGGTTGTTCAGGAAAGAAAAAAAAAAAGAAAAGAAAAAAGACGGAAACCTGATCGAAGCTGATCGGTTGAGTTGAAGCTGATTGATGAACGGATTAGTGGCGGTTTGTTCAATCCCGTCCAGATCCAGATCCCGTCGCTCCTCCTCTGGAACGAAGACACACATTAAACAGTTTCATGTTAGCTCATGTTAGCTCATGTTAGCTCGTGTTAGCTCGTGTTAGCTCATGTAAGCTCATGTTAGCTCGTGTTAGCGGTGTTAGCGGTGTAGGGAAACAGTCGCCTGGTCTGAAGGCTCATTTGTTATAATTTGGCCTCATTTATTGAGTATTTGAAGAACATTTGATGAAAATGGATCCTCGCGTCTTATTGGCTGAACTCTCAGCTCTGATTGGAAAACGAAGCTGAATATTAAACATGTTTGTTGTTAAAAGCAATTTAAATGAACCGATTGAAACATTTAACTCATTCAAATGTTATGTTCAAACACGTGCAGGGTTTTTGGAAAGCCCTAGAACTATTATTATTATTAATAATAATAATAATAAACTACAGTGAAAGCTCGTAGACATTTCCTCAGCACCGTTCGGTAGCGGAGTCGAACCCTGGATGATCTAACGCCGTGTTTCCCACTGAGAGCTGCTCGCTGGTCTACTGTGTGTCCCCCATCCAGCCCAAATCCACTTTCTGCAGCAGCTTCCGATGTTGAAATCCAGCTGCTCCCCCGGTGCTGGACCCGAGTCCACAACAACAGCATGACCTCATCCGGTCTGTGGTCTCAGTTTTTTACACATGTTGATGAATATCTGAATTATGAGGCGGTCTGTAAACATATTTCATATCCATGTGTTATTACTGTATACATGCGTTATTATACATATGTTATTATAAATGGTCCTCATTTATATAGCTCTTTTATCCAAAGCACTTTACATTAATGACTGACATTCACACATTCACACACCGACGGCGGAGTCAACCACGCAGGGCGACAGCCAGCTTGTCAGGACCAATTAGGGTGAGGTGTCTTGCTCAGGGACACCAGGCACTCAGCTAGGAGGAGCCGGGGATCGAACCGGCAACCTTGCGGTTGCCAGCCAACCCGCTCTACCTCCTGAACTAATTATACATGTGTTATTATACATGTGTTATTATACATGTGCTATTATACATGTGTTATTATACATGTGCTATTATACATGTGTTATTATATATGTGCTATTATACATGTGTTATTATACATGTGTTATTATACATGTGCTATTATACATGTGTTATTATATATGTGCTATTATACATGTGTTATTATACATGTGTTATTTTACATGTTATTATACATGTGTTATTTTACATGTTATTATACATGTGTTATTATACATGTGTTATTTTACATGTTATTATACATGTGTTATTATACATGTGTTATTTTACATGTTATTCTACATGTGCTGCTATACATGTGCTACTATACATGTGTTATTATACATGTGTTATTATACATGTGGTTTTTATACATGTGTTATTATACATGTTTTTAATACATGTGTTATTATACATGTTATTATAAATGTGTTATTATACATGTTATTTTATGTGCTATTATACATGTGTTATTATGAATGTGTTATTTTACATGTGTTATATATATATGTGTTATTATACGTGTTATTATAATGTGTTATGATAAATGTGTTATACATGTGTTGTTATACATGTTTTATGATACTTGTGTTATTTTACATGTGTTATTATAAATGTGTTATTATACGTGTTAAACGGCCTTGTGCGTAGGTCTGCAGCCCCCACTGTTACCATGGAGACCACACTGTCACTAACTGACCTTCTCGAAATAATGATATTGAATATTTTCTTTTTTGAAAGAGCGACTTCAGAGGGAAGCAGACAGAGTTTCGTTGAATTTGTGTAAATTCACAGCATCACAAATAAATGGATGTTATCCTTCTCCCTCATTGTAAAAATACACAATCTCCTACGTGACTCCGCCCACATGTCGTTTCAATAATAATTCAATTTAACCCAACACAGAAAAGAGGGTTCGGCCTCTGCAGGTTGTAGTCTGGACCTCCAGCCGGCCGTCTCCCGGTCCACTTCGCTTCAGATTTGCTTATAAATACCTGACAGCTGCTGGAGCTGCACGTCTGAGAACGCAACGGGAGGTCCCTGAACGCACCGTAAAGACTCGCCACGCTCGACCACCTTTACTTTCTGCTGTTCATTCCTCCCATTCTCACTGAACAAACTCAAACCTGGAAGGTGTGTTTCTGCTCATTATCAATAAAAGCTTGTTCCTTTCATTCAATCACATTATAGTTTTAGTCGTTTACACACGATCAATAAAGATTTAAAGTTCTTGATAAACTGTTAGATTTAATACTTTGTAAAGACTCCACCAACTCATGATGGACTAAAAAAAAGACATTACCCACAATGCAACTCAGCCCCAGAGCATTTGATAAGGCGATTCAAGTGTGCTATGCTGGTTAGCAGCTACCGAGAAACCTCCAGAATGTCGTATCCCGTCTTCGACCGACTCCAGTGGCATCACTTGAGTCAT
Source organism: Eutrigla gurnardus (assembly GCF_963514095.1). Classification (NCBI taxonomy): domain Eukaryota; kingdom Metazoa; phylum Chordata; class Actinopteri; order Perciformes; family Triglidae; genus Eutrigla; species Eutrigla gurnardus. The sequence continues at coordinate 23,303,479 of NC_139928.1, read as the reverse complement.
CGAAGACATCGTAAAGCAGTAACGGTGGAAGTCGAGTGAAAGTCGGTCGAGTTTAGACACTTTGGTCAAAATGTTCATTTATGGTTGTAGTTGCTGGTTGTTAGTGTGTTACGATGCTCTGATTGGCTGTTCGTGGTTTATTGATCATCTGCCGTCGTTAACGAGCATCGTCCACGGAGACCCAATTAAGAAAACGTTCAGCACATTTAAACGTGTACGTTAACATGACGTTTAATGTCATAAAAAAACATCCTCATCTTAACTTTTGCCTTTTATTCCTAAAACATCTGGAGAAAACAAACATTATATTTTACAAATTTGTAGGTATAAATTTATTCAAATTTACAGCCATTCATTTCTAAACTCGTAAAACCACTCAGATTGGAATCTGATTTCATGACATGAGAACATTCATGTTTAATGACTCACAAAATAACGTAAAAATAACTCAAACAAATTACTTTGAAGTGGTTTGTTCTGTTGCATGCAGATTCTCCAGAATATTAAATCATAAATACTTTTTTGCATGTTATCAGTTTGGCATCACAATATCAGGAATCCTTCATTCTTTTCTGCAAATCATTTCAGCTCTAATTGATTATTTCACAAAATGAATAATAATAATAATAGATTGACGTCTCCTTTGATTCATCCGGAACATTGATTATGAATTGATGGAGGAGCATCTTACCTGTTGAGAGCCGGATGACTTTCTCTCTGTGAAACTCTGATCGACTGACCAGCAGCAGGAGGACGAGCGAGGCAGACACGGAGGAGAGAGAGAGGGGGGGGGGGGGGGGGGGGGGGGGGGAGGGAGGAGAGAGAGAGAGGGAGAGAGAGAGGGGGGGAGGGGGGAGGGGAGGAGAGAGAGAGAGGGAGAGAGAGAGAGAGAGAGAGAGAGAGAGAGGGGGGGGAGAGAGAGGGAGAGAGAGAGAGAGGGAGAGAGAGAGGGGGGGAGAGAGAAGGGGGGGGGAGAGAGGGGAGGGGGGAGAGAGGGGGGAGAGAGAGGGAGAGAGAAAGAGGGGGAGAGAGAGGAGAGCTGTAAAATCTTCTCATACTTGAAGAATTTTTCCTCCCTCTCCTCTCTCTCCCCCCTCCCTCCGTCCCTCCCCCCCTCCCCCTCTGATGTAACCCTCTCAGGTCCCTGCTGGGCGGAGGAGTCGCGATGGAAAACATCTGAATTTTTAAATGTTTTTAAGGCTTAAAAAAGAAGTCCTGAATGTGTTTTGAAGCGGTCCCTGGACTCTGATTGACTCCTGATGAACCTGATCTCCCTTCAGTGTGCAGCAGGAAGTGACATCACACGCAAACATTTGGCCACCGTCTGTTTTGTTTTGTTCATGGAGACGAAGAGCATCTTGTTTCTGTCAGAACAAACAAAGAAAGAAGAAAGAAAGAAGCGTGAGGACCAAAGGATGCTCACATGGATCAGGACCTACAGGGTTTACTGAACAGGTCTACTGGGACCAGGACCAGGACCACGCTCAGGGCCCAACACGTCCCTGGTCCTCTGTTTCAATTCATTCTAAATATTTCATGTTGGAAAGTCACTGAGATTCTCAACTACCAAAAAAAAATACACAAAACATCTCAGAAAAGATGCCAAATGACCCAAAAAGGATGCAAAATATCTACATAGAGATACAAAATATCAACAAAGAGATGCCAAATATCAACATAGAGATGCCAAATATCTACATAGAGATGCCAAATATCAACATAGAGATGCCAAATATCAACATAGAGATGCCAAATATCTACATAGAGATACAAAATATCAACAAAGAGATGCCAAATATCAACATAGAGATGCCAAATATCTACATAGAGATGCCAAATATCAACATAGAGATGCCAAATATCAACATAGAGATGCCAAATATCTACATAGAGATGCCAAATATCAACATAGAGATGCCAAATATCAACATAGAGATGCCAAATATCTACATAGAGATACAAAATATCAACAAAGAGATGCCAAATATCAACATAGAGATGCCAAATATCAACATAGAGATGCCAAATATCTACATAGAGATGCCAAATATCAACATAGAGATGCCAAATATCTACATAGAGATGCCAAATATCAACATAGAGATGCCAAATATCTACATAGAGATGCCAAATATCTACATAGAGATGCCAAACGAGGAAACGGAGACACCAAAGCATTGCAGTGAGACCAGGTTGGAGTTCAGGAGTCAAGTAGAGGGTCTCTGAAGGGGGTCAGGACCAGACAAAGGGGTCTGGCTGGTTCAGGTGAGGTCATCCGGGGGGTCGTGAGAATCCTTTCATCTAATCATTACTGTAAATATATTCTTCACATGACTTCCTGTTAACAGGACGGTTTCACTAGATCTCTCCGTTTATGAGCTTCAGATGTTCATTCAGCTTTATGAACCCTCAACTTTACTGCCCACTCTCAACTCCGTCTGACCTCGGATGCAGGACACGCCCCCCTCCGTCTCGCCGCCAATCAGCAACTTCCTGTTTCCACGTTGGGACTTCCTGTTTCCACGTTGGGACTTCCTGCTTCTAAATGCAGAGTGAATTGGATGATTATTTGAATGTTACGGCTTATTTGAACATCGTGGGTCTCGGGGAGATACGGACCAGTCGGGGGGGGTCGAAGGTCGATCCACTTTACTGCCAGGTTTACTAGCGGGCCCCGGGGCCCTGAAGCCTGATCCACCTCCACGCTGGGTTTTATGTCCTTTCACTCAGCAGCACTTTGTTCTCCGTCGACACCTGGACGCCCTAAACCCTCCGTCAGCCGAGGACTCGACCTCGTTATTAACGTGGTTTTTAATGATGTCGACTTGCAATATGACTTTAACGCCTTAATACAGTCGTACTTTATTTCCCATCACCCTCTCTGCTTGTCATTTCCAACACTTATAAAGTACGTTTAGATTTTTAGAGCCATAAACTCCAAGGTGGACGTAGTCACCGTGACATCACCCACT
>NC_139928.1:23288007-23298007 GCF_963514095.1 Eutrigla gurnardus | reverse complement strand
GACGCAAGAGGACTACAAAGAGACGCAAGAGGACTACAAAGAGACAAGAGGACTACAAAGAGACGCAAGAGGACTACAAAGAGACAAGAGGACTACAAAGACATGCAAGAGGACTACAAAGAGATGCAAGTGGACTACAGAGACACTTAATGACTACAAAAGCATGCAAGACATCTTCAAAGAGACGTCCAGGGGCCCATTGTGTGATCGCGTGTCCATGACTGTCCCTGATGCGTCTCTGCATTCTGAGCTGGTCTGGGGTCAGTCTGAAGACCTCAGGTGGTCTGAGTCACACTGATCCCTTTCAGGCTTCCGTAGGAAACAGAAGCTGCTCTGCGGTCGGCGGTCGGAGTGTGTGAGGTTTCGTTTCCTCTCCACTTCCTGTGTGCAGCGCAGCGCTCGCCGTATTCCTCCAACCCTTCAGCCTCACCCGACCACGAAAACCACATCTGAGGACCGGCAGCGTGTCAACGAGTCGTTGGTGTGTGAACCGGCTTCCTGCGATCCGCTCACCACGCTTTCCTCTGTGAAGCATTGCAGCGAGGTCACCGGTTGATGTCATGTGATGATGATGATGTCACACATCTGAGACAAGGCAGCTGATTTAGGAACCTGGTGTTAAAATCAAGAAAACTAGATACGACAGGAAGCGGACTCTGCTTACACACACACACACACACACACACACACACACACGTTTACACAAGGCTCCTTGTTGTGTTCCCCAAACTGCCAGCAGCTGTGAAACCCAGACTGAGAATCTATTAGAGACTAGGGGATCCAGCTCGCCCCCCCAGTCCTCCAGTCCTCCGGACCGGTCCAACGCAGTGACGGCAGCGTTACCTCAGCAGGGATCAGGTTTTCATTAGACCGAGGGGGGGTTCTTTATGCCACCGACCGTCACGGCGAGGGTCCCGCTACGAGGGTTTAAAGTAAATCTAAAGCGTGTGAAACCAGACGGGGATATAAATTATGTCAAAACCTCGCAGAGCATATTTGGCCGCGGCGTGATCGATGTCTGCAGACCGTGACCTTCAGCACGCGCTGGGAGGCTTCGTCATGAGGGTTAAAAGGGAGCGGGAGATCGCCGGCATTGGCTGTACTTTGGGGCGTCGTACTGGACTGTGAAAGGAAACATACTTAGAACATGTTGAGGGTTGAAATTCATGAATATTAGTTCATCTACAGAGCAAATTAAATCAACCTGTCTGCCTGGCTGCTAGCCAGTTGCTAGCTATCAGCTAGCATTTTTGTGACTCTCACTGCTGAAAGGACAGACAAAGGTCGAGCTGTACACCATTTGGTTGTTCGTGATTAAATGTGTGATTATATGACTTTCGTATGCCGACTGGTTATTAGAATAAACCGATCATGAGCAAGAAGTACTTTTCTTTTTTGGCAAGTAAATGAAGGGGAAGCTGGTGGTCAAAAGTATACGATATGTCGTAATCCGAGCTTCACGGCGTCCAGGTGGCGACGGCGAGGATTCGTGTGTCGGCTTTATGGGACGTGAACCGGAGCGGCTTTAACATCGTTCCTAAATAAACACGACAGGCGTGAACATCTCACTTTAATCACTCGTAAAAGAAAATGTATTTTTGTATATTTGGTCTAAAACGTGGCATCAATGTTTATATTGTCTTATAAATTATTGCGTTATATATTTTATCTACAACACGTTAACCAAACAGAGCGTGACCTTAACGGCGGCCGGCGGGAACTCACCGTGAGATGGCCACATGGCGCCCTCACAGGGAGTTTCCACGGTAACGCAACCAGCTCGGCCAGCAATATAGTACAACACACACACACACACACACACACACACACACACACACACACACACACACACACACACACACACACACACACACACACACACACACACACACACACACACACACACACACACACACACACACACACACACACACACACACACACACACACACACACACACACACACACACACAGAGAGCCGTGAGGGGAAACCTCTCCACCAATCAGCTGCCTGCCAGACGGGGCAGATGTGGAAACAGAACGTCTTTCTTTCACTCCGAGCACCTTCGATCCTCCGTACGCTGACGGACGCCGCGCTGGGATTCCATTTTAACGCGTAAAAGATGAACTCGCGACCTTCCGTTACAGGTTGATGGACGGACGTCGTGATGTCATTGGTCGGTTCTAGACGATTTAAAGCACATGTTGTATTTTATTGTCTGGGAAGAAAAAAACATTGAATTTGGATTGGAAAAAAAATACACGGAAATAGATTTTTTTGTATTGTATTTTAACATATATCGATAAATAGGTGAACGATATGAGCGAGGATGTGATGTAGAAGTAATTTCAGCTGGACTTTTATATACTGGGTTGATTTTAAAGCGTTGCCATGGAGATTGTTTGCTGGTAACGTAAGTTGTCGGTTCCAAACGTTACACCATCTTCACTGTTGAACATAAATGTACCTCACAGACCTTCACACTGCTTTGTGTCAGCATTTTAAAGGTATAACAGCCACACGTTAACGCGGGGACAACCGGTGCTTGTTTGGAGATGTTGTTGTGTTTCTCGAGCCGCCTGGAAACTCTGGTTTGTCCATCGGAGACTGGAAGGACATCAAGAAACTACGCAGCGATCGTCCCTCAGAGAGACGGAGAACGTCCGCCTACCTTCTTCACCATCATTCCTTCACCATATGGGGCTCATCGGCTCGTTAAAAACAGCCCAAGGACAGAAACCTGGAGGTGGAGGTCGCGACCTCTGGAAGACAAAGAGCAGAGAGCGAGAAAATGTTGACATATTACCATTCATGTGTTCATGATTATGACATCTGCAGAGTGGAAAAGGTCCAAATGGCAAAAACATTATTTAACATTTGCACATCAGTGACATCAGGACTACAAAAAGATGCAAAAGGACTACAAAAAGATGCAAAAGGACTACAAAAAGATGCAAAAGGACTACAAAGAGATGCAAAAACACAAAACATGCACATCAGTTTGTCTGTAAAACCATCCGGGGAATCGGCGCTCTTCAACGGTTTTATATGAAAAGAAGTTTCATAAATACAAATATTTCCAGCAGATCTGAAGGAGTTGAGTTGGCCCAAAGAACACATTTTAACGTTCCTCATTCTAAGAATTAGCGCATCATGTTTGCGGCGTGAGGACATCACGAACACGGAGACGACCGGCCCAGCTGACGGTGCAAATGAATTATTTCCCAGACGGAACAAAAGGCCGAATGTTTCCCAGAGAAGTGACGTTTTGTCCGGCGAGCTGGACGCACGCCGCGGACGGAGGCCGCCTTTGTTTTGGCGGTGCAACGTTGTGGGAAAAAGACTTCCTGTGGGCCGACGTGGGGATGCTTGTGAGGTTGCTCATATGTCACCGAAACACAGACGTTTGTTCGGACTCGGCAATGTGAAGAGGTTTCTCAGCCCACGTGGGATGTTTTGGCACGTTTTTTACAGCCCAGTTTAATACTGGTGTTCGTAGCTATGGAAGCCCAGTAACGCCACTGTCAGGGGAAAAAAAACTTTATCAAAGAAATTAGAAACTTTGAGAAAGTTTCTCAAAATACTGAGTGTCTAAAAAATAGTATGTCAATAATCTGAGACCGTTTCTCGGTTTTGCTTGAAGTCGTGTTTTAGCACGTTTCGTTTACTTCCTCCAATCACATGAAGTCGATTTATACGGACACACGACGACAGAACCCAGACCCTGAAGCGGATCGCCGGGCCCCAGAAACGCCGTCGTGGTCGTTTCCCAGGAAGCTGAAAGACGCCTTTGTTCCCGCAACAATCCCTGGAATCCAAAGTATTCGATTACAAACGGGAGAATCCGAATTATGCCGAGTCACACAGAGGAAGAGGTTACGCAAATATCAAGAAGAAAAGAAAGCAACGGTGTCAACGCGGGCAGAAACGGGATGGATAGATATATTTAGAAATGATGTGTAAAGTCACCATCGTCTCAAAGGGGAGCAGAATGTTGAAAATCGACTCAGTGTTTTTGCAAAAGGCCAGCGATGACTCAGCGTTAGCGACCAGCGAACCACGTTAAAACCATTCTGCTCCCTTTTATGTCTCCGGGGATCTTTAAGTGTAAAGTGCGACGGACTTGGACTTCCTTAAACGGTTCCAGGGGTGAGATCCAGACAGAAACCTGGTCCGTCCTCTGGGACCATGACCCGGTGGTTTAGCCGGAGCCAACGGCAGCAGATCCACATCGACGGCTTCTGAAGTCACATCTGTAATGTGAGTTTTGTTTGAGCGTCGGGGGATTCGGTAACTCGATATTTAGACCTTCAGTGCTGCTGGAAGGACGGAGAGCAACGGTGACATCATGCAGGTCCAAACGGGAGCGGCGGTCCAGAGGCATCATCATCATCATCACCATCATCTTCTCCTTCTTCTTCTTCACCATCATGATCATCATCACCATCATCTTCTCCTTCTTCTTCTTCTTCTTCACCACCATCATCATCACCATCATCATCATGGCCGCTGTTGGATAAACACTCGGTGCTTCAGTCGAGTGTCTCTGAAGCCACAATGATGTAAAATCAGTGCATCAATGAAGAGCTGTCATTCTCTCTGCTGGCCACCAGGGGGAGACTCCTCTCTGGTTGTATAGAAGTCTATGAGAAAATGGTCCTACTTCTCTCTGCTGGCCACCAGGGGGAGACTCCTCTCTGGTTGTATAGAAGTCTATGAGAAAATGGTCCTACTTCTCTCTGCTGGCCACCAGGGGGCGACTCCTCTCTGGTTGTATAGAAGTCTATGAGAAAGATAAAATGGTCTGCAGGTCTACAGGAAGGTCTGAAGGTCTTGTGGTTTTAAAAAATTCTGGAAATTCTAAATTAGATTTTAATTTAAAAATAATTAACTATTTATAGTAACTTCTACTATAAATGCACTCATAAATCACTAGCAAAAAAAAACAATAACTTTATTTAATTAAAAATCTAAAAAGTAATTCAACAGAAAACATGAGTTTAGTTATTAAACTATAAATCTTTGTAATATTTTGGTTTTTTGATGTTTTTAGATATATTTAGGTCCATTTAGTGAGATTTCTGGAGCTTCCATCCTTATTGCATGATCTTAATCATCAGATGGAGAATGATCTTCCCTCATTTTAAAGCCAATATAATGATGAGAGTTGAGTTTATTGGGCGTAAAAACTCTGGATTTATTGTTTTATTCTCAGTTAAACACCAAATCGAGTGAGACGGTGCTCCCGTGTTACATTAGAGATGCATATTTCACTCACAGCTGTTGAAACCATCAGTGTAAACCTCAACATCTGGCTGGGGGGGGTGGGGACACATTTATTGGGGACACATGACTGCACCCCCCCCTCCCCCTGGAAACACAGCTGTCAGGTTAATGGTTCCCAGCTGAGAAAAGGTCTGTTTACGTTCTGCTGCTCCATCAATCCTTCGTCTCAGAGTAATTATTACTTCTCAGTAAACCGACTCAAGCCACCAAGACGAATCAGAATGCAGCATATAACCGTAATTCATATCAATCCTTTAAAAAAGTACTTATTTATTTAAATTATTCTAAATTTAGATGTGTCTAATATTTTGTCTTGAATTATATTCATATAAATGCTCCGTCTGGACTTATACATGAGAAACAGTTTAATCCGTATAAAAACTAAAAAGTGTAAAAGTAAATATTTTGTTTTCCTGCAGAGTTCACATTTTCAAAAAGACTTGTTACTTTAGTTTTAATGAATTTGAGGGTAATTATCGTTTATTTTCTCTCTCATTAAAATGACAAAAGATTCAGTTTGACTTGTAAAAAAAACAGCCAGTAGAAATCTCCTTCATAGAGATTCTTTTACTTTTTACTTTACATTAGTTTCTTGTTTTTCTACCCGAGTAAAGAAGTTGAATCAGTACTTGTACTTTTTAAATATTTATATTTGTATTTGTACTTGAATACCTTGAATACCTTGTACTGGAGTACAGAATATTGTCTTCAGATAAAACTCCTGTCATGGTTTCTACACCTGCTGGGTTCCTTCCATCATATTAAATTAGGATTATGGAGTAATATATAAGTGTATATCACAGTGTGTGTGTGTGTGTGTGTGTGTGTGTGTGTGTGTGTGTGTGTGTGTGCGCGTGTGTGTGTATGTGTGTGTGTAACATTAAGAAACCGTCCGTCCTGGCAGCTCAAAGTTCACGGTGACGTTTTTAAAAAGAGGACGCGGCGTCCAAAGTGGAAGATCTTCAGTTTTATTATCATATAATAAAAGTTCTGGAAAAGTGGGCGGGGCCTCTTCGTCCTCCGTGTCTCCGAACGTGACCAAGAGGACAAGTTATACGACCGACATGTGGAAGTGGATCTGATCTTAGAGCTGCTGCTGGAGGAGGAGGAGGAGGAGGAGGAGGAGAAGGAGGAGGAGGAGGAGGGGGAGGAAGCCTCCGTCTGTCATCCCCGTTTACTGCCCTTCACTCTGGCTGCTGGAACACCAACATTTCCCTTTTTACACCACCGTCTTCCAGGTGTCCTCTAGCGCCACCAGCTGGCCAAAAACATCCAAAATCAAACTGCACTGGACACGTCACCTTTTCATGACCCCAAAACTAAAACAAATATTTTAAGATTCTGATTAGTGAGCTTTTATTTTTAAATGTCCGATGTCAGGGAATGCTGTTGTGTTAAAAACAGAATAATAATAAAAATAAAAATAATAATCCAGTGACTGTTGGGCGTCCATCACCTCGTTGCAAACAGGAAGTGCTAACGGATCATTTGGCCAACTTTGAATGTTGCCAGATCAGTGATGTCACACCATGACCTCATCCATCACACGTTAGGATGTGATGTCATGCTGAGGATTAGCAATCAACTCATTGATGATGTGTGTGTGTGTGTGTGTGTGTGTGTGTGTGTGTGTGTGTGTGTGTGTGTGTGTGTGTGTGTGTGTGTGTGTGTGTGTGTGTGTGTGTGTGTGTGTTTTCTCTCGTATCACAGCACATAAACCCGTCTCACTTTACTGACCCGAGTTCAGCGTTATTCCATCAGGGTCCAGGAGCGGCAGCAGGAGGTCTGCAGCGCCACGTCGCCCTCTAGTGGAGGCCGACGGCTGTTTCACGGTCCAGCACTGAGGAGAACAAATGAAAGTGGGAAACGTAGAATACAGGGAGAATTTGGTCCCTTCTTCACCGAGAAAAGGCCCGGTCCGCTCACCGCCGGCCCGGTCCGCTCACCGCTGCCCGGTCCGCTCACCGCCGGCCCGGTCCGCTCACCGCCGGCCGGTCCCACCGAACCATCTCAGGATCACTAGAGCGTCGTAGTAAAGAGTCTGAAGGTTTTCTTTTACACTTGGAAACAGTTCAGACCTCCGTTGTTGAGCCTCCTGAACTTCCCCTTTAACTGCATTTGAAAATAGCAGTTCGTTTGGCTTGAAAAGGTCAAAAGGTCGAGCAGGAAATCTCCCCGAGGCCGAGGACACCTGTGAACAGATGAGTCATCAACCTGCAGCAACATGAGACCACGACGACTGCTTTCATGGCTCGTCGTCATTTACGGCTCCGCAACCAGACGGTTGAGGAGGTAAACTCATCAAATCAAGCTCATTAAAAACCAAACGGGAGTCTGAATGTTTATTATATCTTTATCAAACGTGAGGATGGAGTTAGAAAGATGTATTTACATATTTAAATAAAAAACAACAACAAAGACAAACTATTTATATCGTATTTACATCATTGATGAGCACGCTGACTCAGCAGTGTTGAAATCATTTCTGATCAAAGTGGAAAAAAACACATGAAATATGAAACTGATTTCTGGATCAGGTTCGTGGTTTTTTACGGTTCTGTATTTCTTATTAATTCTTTTTATGGGAAGATTTCTGATTCAGCGCTGAATTGATTTTCATATCAACAGAAAATGTTGACATTTTTGAAACACAAAAAGTCAAAGCTTCCCTGATTTTCTTTCTCAGATAATTAAATCCATATTTTAAAATATCCCATCTTATTTATTGAGAAAATAACTGATGAATTAACTGATAATCAACATAGTCGTAAACGAGTGACCTCCAGCGTTTCAGACAGGAAGTGGAAACGTTCCCCCGTCGGTAAAAAAAAACACCAACCAGATGAGAAATATAAACATTTTGCAAACGATCCTCTTTTTATTTATTTATTATTTTTGTTGTTTAAAACCAGGAACAGTGGCTTTTCATGACTCAGCGGTTTCCCGGCCACATATTTAACTTCATATCCACTTTTTCCCGCCAAAACTTTACTTTAATTTTTTTTTTACAAAAAAGTAAGAAATTCAACCGTATAAAAAAAAATTAAAAAAAAGTTTGTGAATATTTTTTCCAGACACGCAGGAGGAGCAAACAGAAATAATAAAAAAAAGAATATTTTCACTGATGTCTGCTGTAAATACACTGGTTAGCTTAGCTAAGCATAAAGACTGGAAACAAAGGGAAACGGCTAGCATGGCTCTGTTCAACGGTAACAAAAAGTTTACTGAATAACATGATTTATCCCGTCTGGTTAATCTGAAAAAAAGAGTCAAAAACAACTAATGGAGGAGAAAATATTCAGGCTTTCTTTTGCTAGATGGAAAACATCTGAATGGTGAAGTTGTTTCTATCTTTGATTGTCAAACTTCGTGTTTTATAGTTTTGCTGCTTTGAACATTAAAGGGCCACTCCAGTAGGATAAAGAATCCTACATTTCCCATGATGCCGAGGAAACCGAACGTGATGCGTTAAACTGACTCTTTAAAACAACAACAAAGAAATTCAGAAACATTTCATGGACAGAAGAAATAAAAACAGGAAGTGTTAAAGGTGCGAGGCATTAAGTAAAAAAAAATAAAAAGATTGAGTTTTGTTTCGACAGTCGATGAGTCATGTAATTAATTCATTCTGTGCAATAAAAACTATATATTTCCATAAATATATTTGATCATCAGGACAGAATATCGGTTGGTCCACTGAACTAAACAAAATATTAAATTCTGATTTTCCCTCCGAGCCTCATTCTCATTATTCCACTTTTTTTTATTATTACTATTTTAATGTTTTCTTGCCAAAAGATCAAAAAGACAAAAGAAATAAAAATAAAAAATACGTATAAAAAGATGACAAAACAAACAGAAATATCTACAGAGTGAACACCGATATTTACAACTATTAAATAATCCACATTCAAAACAAGAACATGATTTTTTTCTCCAAAGTGATGAAGTCATGAATGTGACGGCGGCCGCGTGAAGCCGGATCCTAGTGGATCCCTGAAGTGGGTCAGGATTCTGGGACCAGGAGGATCAAGTTCTTGGTCCATTAGTGTGCATTGATGACTCGGCAGATTCCTTTATTCCCGACCGATGCTCTGATCACATTATGTTTATGTTTTTACGGCTTTGGATTCATGTTTTACTGCCGTCGGGAGTCAAACTGTCGTCCTTCATCATATATAGTTATATATGCATAGAAAAAGGAAAATTAGAGATTGTATTTTAGATTAAATGACAATTTATATTTTTGAGTGATCACCGTCTGAAGCCTTAATTCCTTTAATTTTCTTTTTTTTTTAAATAATCTGCATATTATTCTTATATTTTTTCCCCCCAATATCCAAAGATATATTGTTTTTATGATATAAAATAAAAATGATGACTGAATCACACGACGTCTCCCGGCAAACATTGGGATCCGGCTTCATGCTGCGGCCGTCAGCGGTGACATCACGAACCCGGCTTCCTGTTCCACACGGCGACCAAACAGGAACCGCCGTCGTTGTCGAGGGCAACCGGAGATGCACAGTTCCAACTTAAACAAAACGCCTCATAGAAACGTTCCTCTCTTTTTAAGGTGGAACTGTGCAGCTCTGTGGCGCCGCCCGTCGGCATGGCAACGGAAACAAGCCTCCACGCTTCATTCACACACATCAAATATCCAAACGCAGGTTTACTTCCAGGCGCGGCGTGCTGCCGGGTCGGCATCCGACT
>NC_139928.1:23248007-23283007 GCF_963514095.1 Eutrigla gurnardus | reverse complement strand
GTCGTTCTCCTGCTGGGCCTCCCGGAGCTGAGCCTCCAGGTTCTGCAGGTACTCCTTCTTCTTCTTCCTCGACTGGCAGGCCGACTCGCGGTTCTTTATCATCCGCTGCTGCCGCTTCAGCACCTTCATCTGCAGCGCGAGGAAGAGGAGGAGAGAAGAAGAGATGGACAGAGCCTGGTGTTGAGAAACACATCTGTGACGATGGTTGTTCTTCCGTCTGACGTCCGGCCTACTCACGTCGATGTCGTTGGAGCCGTTGCCGGGTAACGGCGTGGTCGCCGGGACGATGGGTTTGCTGGTGGGCGGAGCCGCGGTGCCGTTGCAGTGCTGGGGGACGCTGGGAGAGACGGGCTCCATCTTCACGATGGCCGGAGCCGAGCCGAGACAGACGGACTGAGACAGGACGACTGGAGGAGGACAGACAGGAAGACCATCAGGGACCAGTTCAAGGTACTTTATTGTCCCGCACCCCCCGAACACAAACACACTCACCAGGTCTGGTCTGGTCCATGGAGGGGAGGCCCTGCAGGATGAGGGTCTTGGCCGGTGCCGGGGTCTGGGGGACGGGGAGGGCGGCGACGCACACCGGTCTGGGCTGGATGGGGGGTTTGGGGCTCAGGATGGTGCTGGCCTTCAGGGTCGCCGACCCCGGGAGGACTTCAGCCGACAGGAAACAAACACCGCTCACATGTCAGACGTGAAATCCAGCAGAGCAAATAAAAAGCTTCTCGTGTTTCAAGCAAATACGCTGCATGTACACAAACCACAGTAGTGTGGAGGAGCTGCTGCCCCCTACTGGTGAGCACCATGCAGACAGAGTAAAGACCCACCTGCAGCCTGCGTCTGTACGCCGCCGCCGACCGCCGGGATCGCCGTCGTCAACGGCGTCTGTAGCGGCGGGACGGCCGACGTTGCCACGGTGACCTCCATGGAGCCCAGCGGAGGACACAGCACGTCTCCGTACATGTAGGGAGGAGTCGGAGGGTTCTCCCCTTTAACGGTGATCTGGACGGAGAGAAGACGAGTCCGAGAACGACGTCTGGGGGGTTTTAATCATCGCTACGACGACGAGTATCGATCTTCTAACTACTAATATTGTGAGCACAAGTCAAACCGTTTGGTAACAGTATTTCTTAAGTCTTTTTCTGTTGCATCATGGGTAATGCCAGCAGGTTTGGCAGGACGTTGGTCAAACCAAAGCAATAAAAGTAATAAACATGAGGAGGTGAAACCCACCTGAGGCTCCGGTGACGGTGCAGAAGAGTCGGACCCCAGTGACGACGCGGGAGACGGAGGTTCTGCTTTCACCTGGAACACTGAACGCACCACGAACACGTGAGCCGGTGGAAACACAGAGTTTGTGATTTAAAAGAAAGCGGAGGACTTACACATCTCCACCGGTAACGGCTGAGTGATGGTCATCTCGTTTTTTATCCCGGCAGTTTCACCTTCAGAGACAGAAAACACACATCGAGTCAAACACAGCTGAGGCTCGTTTTTAAGAGAAATAACTTCATTTATATGTTTTTATAAAACAATAACAATATTTCTAATATTCATGTCTTCAGCAGGAAGACAGACTGTTCTCGGGTTCCAGAGACGTGAAAGCAAAAATCACCGGCGGCCACGGTTGGCTGGTCTTTTACCTGCGAGCAGGCTGTCGTCAAGGTGTTGCCATGGAGACGTGGGGTTGTCAGGGTCGAGGGTGAGGACGAGGTCATTGTCAAACTGTGAGAGGTTGGCAGAGGAAGAGAGAGAGACAGTCAGTGTGTGTGTGTGTGTGTGTGTCAAACAATTAGTGATTCAAGGATGTTTTAGTACAAAACAAAAGTACTCTATACTACTACTACTACAACTACTACTACTACTAGAAGGAAAGAGGGTTCCCTCACTACAAAAATGAAGTTGAAGGAGGAGGAGGAGTGTGTGTATATGAGGTGGAGCAGTGTGTGTCTATGAGGTGGAGCAGTGTGTGTCTATGAGGTGGAGCAGTGTGTGAAGGTGGAGGAAGGTGGAGCAGTGTGTGAAGGTGTGTGAAGGTGGAGCAGTGTGTCTCTGTACCGTGGGTCGGTAGTTCAGGCTGAAGGCGGCCTCCTCGCCCTCCTCCATGCTCTCACACTGGAACAAACAGGCATCTGAGGAACAAAAGAACACGCTCACGCATCGCTCCACACCGTCTTGTTTTTGAGGAACTCATATCGATGGTTAGTAAACCGTGGCAGGCATTGTTCAGTCTTTATTTATATGATATTTTAGAGAACACGACATGATCAACTTTACAGCGACAGAATAAAAAACACGTAAAAATCTGACATCCAGACAAAAAGACAAAGAGGAAAAGTTAAACGAGGGTAAATTCATTATTGAATATCATGAATGTCATAATCGGGGACAGTGTACATGAATTAATATGAGCACAATGCTTCATATAACATCCATATTTTAATCATAATGTAAAAACACAGCAGCCTTTTCCTTTAAAGGATCTGAAAAGAGAAACTCCCCCTTCTTCAGTGTTTGTGCTTTGTTGAAAAGCTTGTGTGTGACGGCCTCCTGCCATCGCCCCCCGTCCTCTCACAGGGTTTATTACAGTCTCATCTGGTCTGCTGGAGTTTTTAATCAACGGCTGCAGAACAGCAGGATGAAAACCTCGAGGAATCCCAACATCAAATGAGTGCCATATTTGATATTTGATCAAAAAATATGTAAAAAGAAAACTGTCAAAAATGTTCAATAACAAAGTCTTAACACAAAACTATGTTAAAATCCCCTCAAGGGTATGTTTAGAGCGAGTCATCCTCCAATCGGAAAGATCGGTGGTTCGAATCCTGGCTCCTCCAGTCCAGAAGTGCCCTTGGGCAAGATACTGAACCCCCAAATTGACCCCTAAAGGGGGTTTGGATGAGTGTGAACGACTTGGCTGACAATAGATCCTGATAGGCAGGTGGATGTTAAGTGGTCGAAAAAGGCCAGAAATATATACATAATATAGTAAAAATACGATATCAATGCATTTTAAAATAAATAGCGGATACCGATAAACATAAAAAATGTTGAATATCGGTCGACTGCTTGTAAATATTGATCTTGCACTTCTATTGTATGCACTATTGTTTTTTGTTTCTTTTTCTTATTCCTCCAGAAGTTTTAGGTAACAAAACTACTTGGTGTACTTGTATTGTTTTGGCAAGATGTGTGTGTATGTATGTGTATATATATATATACACACATTCATTTCTCAATATTACTCTGAATTTTCCCCTTACATATTTAAATGTGGTTTGTTTTTTCTTATTCCTCTACCAAATCAAACCAATACTATATTATGAATTTGATACTATTTCTTGTAAAAATGTCAGATACATAAATCCAAATTTTCAATTCACAAACCACTATTTTTTTCGAAATGTAATTCAAACAATACATTAAGTCAATTTTAAATTATATATATAAAAAAAGCTATTAAAACACTGAATCTGTGTACTCTATACAACATTTTTACAAAGGAACTGTTAATGAATAATAAAAACAACACTGACATATCCGGGTCTGGTGAGCCCGAGGAAGTGCACGCGCTCGTTACACGCGCGCACACTAGTGCCTCGTGCATCTCGCAGATAAACCATTCGAAATAAAATCCGTTGGTTTATTTAGTCTGAGGATGTAAACAGTTTTTACGTTTTAACGCCCAGCTTCCGCTCCGGGGGGGGGGGTTAGCCGTTATCATCATTGCTAGCTTGTTATCGTTCACATTATACGCGTTTATTGACGTCACACAGGCTTTAAACGTGAACTCACCCCAGTCTTCGCTGGTCAGGAGGTTATCCGCGAAGAAACGACTGTCCAGGTCAGATAGTAAATCCGTACTCATAGCCACAAAAGGCGTTGTGTTTGGAGATCAGATAGCGACGTGATAACAGCTAGCTAAAACAAACACAGACGCTAATGTAAGCGTAAAGGTACCCGGATGATGTCGGGTATCATTTATAGTTAAAAGAAAATCAATGGAGTATTTCCTCCGTCGCGGTGGGGGAAAAACGCGTTGTATTTATTCAGTTTTGAACCTTCCGGAGACGATGTCGGTTCTCCTTCGTTCGCTATGTGACAGACAAGGAAACGCATATCCCGGAAAGTACCCGCCCATTTGTAGCACAGCAGCCAATGGAAGGAGAGAACGCTGTGACGTCGACACGCTAGAACCAATGGGATGATTCGGAGAGCGCGAGCACCGACCCGTTGTTGAGGCGGCGACGCGATGACGAGGGTTTTTAAAAGGTGATTTGGCCCAATAGGATTAGAGCACTTTGATTGACAGGAGCGACCAACCAATAGGTGGGAGGGAAATCCCGGTCTGCGTTTGATTGACACGACTGGCAGCCAATCAGGGTTTATCAGAGCAAAGAAGCAAAGAAAAAACAGTCTGGGTTGAAGTCACGTTGATTCAAGCGTGTGGAAAAAGTAACACATTAAATTACACTGCATTATGTAAAAATTAAAAAAGTATTAAAACTCTCAAACTTGTAGAAGAATATATATATATATATATCAGAATCAGAATTCCTTTATTGTCCCTCAACGGGGCAATTTGTTTGCCACAGCAGCCAAAGGACAGTATGTTACAAGAAACACAACAGTAATAATAACAATAGCAAAAATTAACAATATAAATTAAAAAAACGTAAACAATAGAATAGAAATAGAGTAGGCTTGTTATATATATAAACATGATATTGTACAAAAATTACCAGCAGTGAATTTTGTTTTTATTTACAATTTACAATAAAGTATAGAGTGCAGAATGAGGTCTATTGGGAGCATGATATATATATATATATATATATATATATATATATATATATATATATATATATATATATATATATAGTATGTTATACTGGAACTTTTTCATCCCCAGATGTATTTGTTTCTTTTTTCTTGTCAAAAGACAATTTTATGTGGAGTACATGTCTGATCTGCTCTATATGTGAAATTATTAAATAAATTAAACACGAAATATAAGAAGCTGCAACACAACAACAACAAAAACCCAGCAAACGCCATGAAGGCTGAAAATAACCTACTTATTATATTTATATGTTAATGTCTGGTGGAGAGAGAGGGAGTTATTACATAACTCCAAAGAGGGGCGTGAAGACAGATTGGCCCGCTGCCAGCATGTAGATGACCTCTTCCTTTAGCGTTGTAGTTTGTTCAATAGAAAGTCACTGACGTACTTAAATGCACAATCAATTGTACTTGATAGAAATCTAATAATTATAATTTATAATGCATGCACTACACTGTGAGGTCTTGTATAATTAACAATATCCAGTATGCAATCATAGCAGAACTTTCTCATTTATTGAAAATGTTTCTTTTGCTGCGCTGAGAAATAAAGATGTCATCATCTGAGACTCACGTCATGTAAAATTAAACTTTAATAAAGTTGTCCTGCAACAGAGTTCTGCTTTCTCTTCTCTTCACTTCAACAGAAAAAAAACAGATTTCCTCCGGCCGAGTTCCTGTTCTCACTTCAGACAGACACTGTGGTCACTTTTCAGTCATTTCCTGTCTGAAGATGAAGGTGAAGGTCTGCTGCTGCTTGTTAGCCTTCGTGCTGAGCTGCAACTCCTCCACAGGTAAGCACTTTTCATATCCATCCGTCTTTATAGTTTAATAGTGTTGTTTATTCCTAAGAGTGTGGGATGGTTGGAGTTCAAATCGGACGAAGTGTTAATGAGGAATTCAAAAGCCCAGTCAGTGTGAGGCTGCCTGTCAAATACCATATTTGCTCAGTGGATCTAGACTTCAAACTATGAGGGTCCTGGTACCCCTCAGGCCTCAGTTAGGACAGGTCTGGGTCCAGGGACCGGATCCTTCCTATAGATGGTAAACCTACGTTTGTGAGAACTCTTGAGAGATTCACTGCATGACGACTTATCGGAACTGTAACCATCAACGCCGAACCTCAACCAGAGATCAAATCCAGAGTTACTCTAGAAACGTTTCACTTGATACAGAGTGTCAACAATAAACAGGACAACAAAACGACTCTGTTTGGTTTAGGCAACAAAACTACTTGGTTAGATTTGGGCAACACAACTACTTGATAATGTTTGGGCAACAGAACCACTTGATACTGTTTTAAGAGATTATGGTCGGGGTTAAAATAAGTAAGTTACGTAAAATAAATTACGTAACGAAACTAATCTAAAATAAGTTGACATTGACTTGGTTTCAGACGGACATGTCTCCTGAATTCTTTGCTGACATACCGAGATAACAGATTGTTTATTGTAATTTTCTTTTGGTTTGCAGAAATAATCCAAGTCAAGGAAAAAGAATTAGTCACGCTTCCATGCCGTCAGTGGGTGAAGGGTGACGTAACGTGGAGCAGAGAGAGTTATGGAAGTAAACGTAGAGTGGACATCCTGACTACTGGTGACCGTGACATAAGGCACATTGATGACCGCGGCAGGCGATTCAGTGCATTGGCAGATAACTCACTGATCATTCGTAAAGTTACCACCTCAGATTCTGGAAGATACTTTTGTAACAACAAATCAGCTGTGGAGCTGAAGGTGATCCCATCAGGTAAAATCAAACTTTATAAATGTCCTCTTCCTGCACAACCACCACCATCTTAGAGCAACGTGTTCCAGTCTAACCAGTCCCCGTGTTAACTGGTGACTTTCAGCTCGTAGTGACTAACATAGACAGTCACCGTCGATAATAATAATTTTAAACTTTAAAACTGATTGAAGGCTTTCATAACACGAGTAACACGGCGCTAGGTGCCATCGCTACGAGAGTCACCAGTTAACACGGTCACTGATTAAACCAGAGTGTAGTTAACATTCAGAGCATTAATAAATCCAAACAACTGCTGTCTACGTAAAGATAGAGTGGCGAAATGCCAAGCTGAGCAGAGAGAGAAGTCACTCTCCCTCTGTGTGTGTTGTTATCTGAGTTAGTTCAATCAACTCTGAGTATGTATGAGTTAGGCGCGTGCCTGCCGACTCTACAACGCCATCATCAATGGAGCTCTGATACTACGATTAACCATGGCAATCGGGAGAGAAATGTCCTTTTTCAGAAAACTCCCGTTCGCAAAAAATCTTAAGAGCTCTGCAAATAATCTGCATTATGTCCACGGTATGAAATGTTGAAAATATCGGAGAATATTGTTTAGATATGTGATTGGCAGGAAAAACTGTAATTTCCTTCTAAGTAATTAAAATCCTCTCCCGACGTAAAGCTGTTAGAATCACTTTTATTTCCATATCGATTAGGGTGACGAGGAAAGGACGACAACTTTCAGAGTTGGTTCAGATTTGGGAAAAAGGCGGAGAAATGTAGGAGAAACTCAGGGTTTGTTGAAGCAAACCTGCCAGCGAGCAGGTTAGGTTCACAGAGTTCACAGAGAGAGTTACTATGGTAACTGACCTAAAGGTTGAGTTATCTCTCTTTCTGGAACGGAAGATTCAGAGTATCCCTCTTCTCAGGGTTAACAAACTCAGAGTTTCAGGAAAACCTACTTTCTGGAACGGGCCCCTGAGGGGTATTCCACCAAACTCGCTAATTAAAGCGGCGCTTTCCTGGTTAAGCCTGGTTAGAACTAACGCCAACTTCCACTTGCGGCTAAACCCGTTCCATTAACGCATTTCAGCCGCGCCTTGTTGAGGCTAATTCAAGCCAGGCTAACGTTGTCGTGTGTTACGCCGTTCACGGGATATGAAGCCAGACCAGAACCGTGAATGTCGAATCATCGAGAAAATGGCAGAAAAGACCAGAGAAAAAATTATTGATGGAACTGTATGAGGAGTACAAACCCATCATAACCAATAAAGGGAATACTGTAGTGATAAATAAAAATCACGAGGCTGCTTGGGCAAGAATTGCCGAGCGATTAAAAACGGAAGTACCGTTAAGAGTAACATGTTCTAATATAAAACTGACAACGAGTTCATGAATGTAAGGATAGTGTAGACGTAATGTGCCGGCTGTACATGCGGCCGGCCACGGCTCAATTCCCGACTATGGAAGTTTGTGAAATTTGGAACTGGAACTGAGTTTTAGTGTGAAGTATTTCTCTCTCTCTCTCTCTCTCTCTCTCTCTCTCTCTCCCCCTGTCTCTCTCTCTCTCTGTTTTAGATAGGCCCTTTGTCATTGGGATCTATAACATGCTATTAATAATAACATCTTTATGCCTATCATGTTTTTGCAAGTTATATTTGGGTTCTGGGGAAATTGTGTGACATATTTATCATAGTTAAGGTAAAATGTTGGTCTAATTCTCTGATCTAAAGACAATTATGCAAGCAAAAAAAGAATATATTTATGAGACTTCCTCACCGGGTTGTGAACCCAGGTTGCCCACATCTGGGGGCAGGTGCATCACCACTCACCTAACTGGGGGATGAACAACATGCAAAATACATGTATTCAGATAATAATATGGCCAGTCGGTGTTCAGGAAATAAACGATTTATTCATATTGTTTTAATTGCAAGCGTGTATTCTTAGATGCTTGATGAAAATATAGTCTGTTTGTACTTCATATATGTAATTCTGGTAATTTTTGGTCTTTCACGTGACGAAATCACAGGACTAGGCTTGGCGGAACCTTCTGCTGGTACAGTTGTTTCCGACAGACGGACTTCTCTGAAACCCCCGCTAAAGTAAGCCTGGGGTGCAGTCGAATAGTCAAAAAATAAGGTCCTAACTCCTATTCCTATCTCCTATTCCTTGACCTCTGGGGAAAAGGTCACGGGGTTAAGGAAAGGCGATAGGAGAACTCAAAAGGACTTAGGAAAAGTCGACCGCGGTGCTCAGAGAATCCGACCGGACTTTCACTAAGATACGTCATTATAACGCGGCCGCTGATGATTGACAGCTGATGATCGGCACCGGCGATTGACGTGCGTCTGCGCTGGAGAAACTACAATAATGGACTACAAAAAGCGCATCGTCCACTTCTCCACATGTTGGTTTTATCAACAGCTGGTTCACTGACCGGCTTCAGTCCAGCAGCTCCTCCTTCCTGTTTGACCGTTGTTTTATTTACTTTTCATTTGTGGTTTTAGTTTCGTTTTTGTCAAACATTTGTAACATGATTGAAATAAAAAAAATAAAAAAAACATTCAATTATTATCACTGTCCACACACATTTATTATCACTATTCCAATTACTATATGTCTGCATGAAAGTCATTGTTAAATATGCAAATACACATATCGTTTGTTTTCATTAGCGGCCGAGGTGTGCGGCACTTTAAATGTTGCTCTCGCTAAGAATTGTGGGTCGGCGTGATCTCCTTTCCTTTCGCATAGGAAGGTCCGTTGCATCCTATGCTAAAGGAGCTCTGAAAGGAAGCATTGGAGCTCCTTTCCTTTGCATTTAGAGAATCCGAACAGCTCTTATCATGGCGGCCACTTGTTTACTTCCGGGTCACTTCTTCAGTTAGGAACCTTCCTAAGCAAAAAAGACTATTCGACTGCACCCCTGATGGTTAGCCTGCCCCGGAGCAGGCTCGTTTGGTCGGATAAATTCCCATGGTTACTTAGCGGAGAGTGCCTCAAGTCACGTTGATGGAACGCAACTCTGGCTAAAGTTAGCGAGGCTTATCGAAATTAGCCCGGCTTTGCGCTTAGCGAGTTTGATGGAATACCCCTCTGGTAGAACCGACGGAGACGAAACGTCTTCAAAAGGTTCGGCTGCCTTCCGATAAAGATGTGGTGATGTGCGTTGTTTTTGCTGTTTTATATCCTTCTCTCTCTGAAGATAGCAAGACACCACGAACGACAACCTCAACAACAACAACAACAACCTCAACAACAACAGCAACAACCACACCAACAACAACAACCTCAACAACAACAGCAACAACAACAACAACAACCTCAACAACAACAGCAACAACCACAACAACAACCACACCGACAACAACAACCACTCCAACACCAACAACCACTCCAACACCAACAACCACTCCAACAACAACAACCACACCGACAACAACAACCACTCCAACACCAACAACCACTCCAACAACAACAACCACACCAACAACAACAACCACAACAACAACAACAACCACTCCAACAACAACAACCACACCGACAACAACAACACCAACAACAACAACCACAGGTAAAACCAGGCGAACATCAGCAGCAACATTTAATGTCGTTATCTTGGGATCTCAAGGTAATTACTCCGTTATCTGGTTGCTGAGTCTTCTCCTTATTGACGAGGATTTATCTGAATATTATCTTCTAATCTATTATCTATTTTCATTCATCTATGCTTCCTCAATGCTGGCATGGATCTCCTGGACTCTGATAGGCTGAATATTATAAGTTAAGAGGAAACAACCGTTCTGTTTTATCGTCATAACAAGTTTTTATTTTGTTATAACAAGTTTGTATTTCTTTATAACAAGTTTTTACTTCAACCTGTCCAATGATAGCTGGGATCGGCTCCAGCCCCCCGCGACCCTGAATACAGGATAAGCAGTAGACAATGGATGGATTGATACATTTTTTATTTCTTTATAACAAGTTTTATTTCATTATAGCAATTTTTAATTTCTTTATAACAAGTTTTATTTCGTTATCTCCAGAAAATGAGATAAGAACTTGTAACAAATGAATAATTATAAAATAAATTGCAAACATGGCCATTCTTGGTTTCCGTAGTGAAAGATCTGGTAGAAATAAAAATAAAAAACTACATGTTTTCCTCTGCAGGAGCAAAGGGAGTAATTCATACAACAGCAACATCCCCGCCAAAAACAGGTAGGATTATGGGTAAGAAACGAAACCGTTTACAGTTAATGTGATGCTAATTCTGAGCTAAAACAGCTGTTCTTACTTTGTCTTCCAGCAGAGCAGCAACATCTTGGTTTGGTGTTTGGAATAGTCGTCCCCTTCCTCGTCACCGTCATCATCGTCAGTGTTGTCCCTCAGAGACGCAGGATTGAGAGACGAGGTGAGTCAAACCCAACGGTCTACACGTGAGAGGAAATAAATCATATTTATTAAGGTGTGCTAATGAATTAGTGTCTTTTCAAAATAAACGTACGTCTTCACAGGAAGTTAGCATGAGGCAACGAGATGTTGGCGTTTCCCCAAAGTGGTTGACTGCAGACTTTAACCATATTTTACTGTTTGCTGACCTCTTTAATTATTTTATTTGTTGTCCAAAAATGTCTGCTTTGTTTTTCATAAAAAAAAAATTGGATCACTTTTTTAAATGGTCTTTTATTTATTTATTTTTTTATTGGTGTATATTTCTTGCACCAATATAATTTTTTAATATATATATATATATACAGTATATATATATATATATACGTATTTTCTTTTTTTATTGGTGCATTATATATATATTTCTTGCACTGATAAAAAAAATTCATATTTTAGAGCTATATATTTATATAGATATAATGCAGCTACTGCAATTTCCGTGAGTGTTTCGGAGAGATCTATTATAAAGCATTTGTTTCGTGGACTCTTTAACCGCCTTTACACCTGACATTCAATCACGTTTTGATGCCACCTTAAAAGTCACTCAGGAGACGAGCTTTCGGAGCTTTCTGTGGGTTCTCATGGTGTATTAATAGTGAGACCTTCTTCCAAAGGAAGTGAAGAAAGCTGCCACATCTACGCTGTGATACAGGATGGGTTGGTGTCTCAGCCGTCAAAAGGTGAGAGAAAGAAATTAGACTGAATGTTCCAAAAATAGTAAAAGAAATATTCCATCTGCTTCAGGATAAACTTTTTTACCTGTTTAACGGTCACACATGTGTTTTTTTCCACTGTTTTATCTTTAAATGTAAAATAACATAAACATTCATCAACATTTGAGCAGATCCTCCTGTCACATACAGCGAATATTCATTATGTTTATTTTATTCTGACAGAGGAGTCCCCATACTCCCTGATCAGCAGCTCTTTGACTCTCCGTTATTTTGGTCCCAGAGCATGAAGGATGCAAAAAAGTAGCAGATTCAAAAAAAAATTTATTGGAAGAAAAGAGAAACAAAAAATAAATACAAATCTGTACTTTCTTTTCTGGATCTACAGGTTCGTCACAGCTGACTACCAACGTTTATTATTTAGTGCAGAAACCCAAAACCCCAGAGAACGCAGAGGAGCGTCTGTAGCTGCTTTCTGGGCGAAACAGGAAGTGGACGTGACTTCCTGTTTAAGGTCGGGCTGGGCGTGAAGACTCAGACTCACTTTGTGTAAATGTAACGTGAGCTGACAACTCACCTTTGATTGTAACCAAATATAAACAATAAACAGTTTCAATATTTTATTTGTCTTCCATTTAAAAAAAATGTCTGCTTTGTTTTTCATGTAGTTTTTTGTTAATTTCTTTTATTTTTTTTAATTTTTATTCACTTTTTGTTCATTTTTAAAATGTATTTATTTAGTTCACACACTCACATGTTCACATGTTGGATTCATGTTCTGCAAACATATATTTAATAATTGTTGTTTGATATTGTTTTCTGTGTCGGTTTGTAAAATGCATCACATGTTACTCCAGAATAAATATCAGAAGTTCTTCACAATAAAACACCAAAATAATAATTGGATCAAACTGAGTGAAGATTGTTTTTTGAAACAAAAAAAGGTATTTCTTTTACAGTTTGATTGCAATATTAATTCAGAAAGAAATTTGATAATAGTATTAAAGTTTTCTGATTTTATCAAAGAGCTGTCTTCAATATCAACTAAAATGTGACTGTGATACAAATAAAACGTTTTTATATATTTTTTATTATAATAATAAATATTATAATTAATAAAAAATGTATTAATTATTAATACATTATTTTATCTATTATAAAATTATTTAAATATTTATATTAATAATATAAATATTAAGCTACATTTGATTCCCCAAGCAGTTCTATTGTAATTATAACTTCAAATGTTTAAAGGATAAAAACATTTGTGCACAGTCATCGCGGAACACACAATATCCAGTGTGCAATCATAGCTGAACTTTCCATCCATCCATTGTCTACCGCTTATCCTGTATTCAGGGTTTCTCATTTATTGAAAATGTTTCTTTTGCTGCGCTGAGAAATAAAGATGTCGGAAGAGAGTCGTGTCTTTACACGCAGCGTCATCATCTGAGACTCCTGTCACGTAAAATTAACTTTATTAAAGTTGTCCTGCAGGAGTTCTGCTTTCTCTTCTCTTCACTTCAAAAGAAAAAAACAACAACCCCATTTTTAATCCTCCTTTTGTTTCCTAATCGTTCAATCAACGGCGATGAGATAAAGAGCCGGATTTATTCCTTCAGGAGAAGGTGGAGACCAAACCAGAGCATCAAGTGCATCCGTGAGAAATCTGCATTTAAAAACAGAACAAAAGAGGAAGTATTGATATTCATTACAAAGACATTAACGTGAGAGTGTGGGAACCGACTCACGCAGCCGAGTTCCTGTTCTCACTTCAGACAGAAACTGTGGTCACTTTTCAGTCATTTCCTGTCTGAAGATGAAGGTGAAGGTCTGCTGCTGCTTGTTAGCCTTCGTGCTGAGCTGCAACTCCTCCGCAGGTAAGCACTTTTCATATCCATCCGTCTTTATAGTTTAATAGTGTTGTTTATTCCTAAGAGTGTGGGATGGTTGGAGTTCAAATCAGACAAAATGTTTACGAGAAATTCAACAGCCCAGTCGGAGTGAGGCTGCCTGTCAAATACCATATTTGCTCAGTGGATCTAGACTTCAAACTATGAGGGTCCTGGTACCCCTCAGGCCTCAGTTGGGACGAGTCCGGGTCCAGGGACCGGATCCTGCCGATAGATGGTAAACCTACGTTTGTGAGAACTCTTGAGAGATTCACTGCATGACGACTTATCGGAACTGTAACCATCAACGCCGAACCTCAACCAGAGATCAAATCCAGAGTTACTCTAGAAACGTTTCACTTGATACAGAGTGTCAACAATAAACAGGACAACAAAACGACTCTGTTTGGTTTAGGCAACAAAATTACATGATAAGGTTTAGGCAAGATAACTACTTGGTTTGGTTTAGGCAACAGAACTACTTGATAATGTTTGGGGTTTTTTTGCTGACATACCGAGATAACAGATTATTTATTGTAATTTTCTTTTGGTTTGCAGAAATAATCCAAGTCAAGGAAAAAGAATTAGTCACTCTTCCATGCCGTCAGTGGGTGAAGGGTGACGTAACGTGGAGCAGAAAGAGTTATGGAAGTAAACGTAGAGTGGACATCCTGACTACTGGTGACCGTGACATAAGGCACATTGATGACCGCGGCAAGCGATTCAGTTCAATGTCAGATAACTCACTGATCATTCGTAAAGTTGCCATCTCAGATTCTGGAAGATACTTTTGTAACAACAAATCAGCTGTGGAGCTGAAGGTGATCCCATCAGGTAAAATCAAACTTTATAAATGTCCTCTTCCTGCACAACCACCACCATCTTAGAGCAACAGGTGGTCCAGTCTAACCAGTCCCCGTGTTAACTGGTGACTTTCAGCTCGTAGTGACTAACATAGACAGTCACCGTCGATAATAATAATTTTAAACTTTAAAACTGATTGAAGGCTTTCATAACATAAGTAACACGGCGCTAGGTGCCATCGCTACGAGAGTCACCAGTTAACACGGTCACTGATTAAACCAGAGCGTATTTAACATTCAGAGCATTAATAAATCCAAACAACTGCTGTCTATGTCAAGATAGAGTGGAGTAATGCCAAGCTGAGCAGAGAGAGAAGTCACTCTCCCTCTGTGTGTGTTGTTATCTGAGCTTCTCCTTGCTTTGTTTACAAAACCGGCTACAGTCGATAATGTCGCCCGCCGTCAAAGTCTACGTCCTCGTGTTTGACGTTCTGTACAGAACCACAGAAAACGTAAACACCTGAACTCCCCACTAATCAGGTAGAACTGAAGGAGACGAAACGTCTTCAAAAGGTTCGGCTTGATAAAGATGTGGTGATGTGCGTTGTTTTTGCTGTTTTATGTCCTTCTCTCTCTGAAGATAACAAGACACCACAAACAACAACCTCATCAACAACAGCAACAACCACACCAACAACAACAACCAGACCAACAACTACCACACCAACAACAACAACAACACCAACAACAACAACCACACCAACAGCAACAACCAAAACACCAACAACCACACCAACAGCAACAACCAGACCAACAACTACCACACCAACAACAACAACACCAACAACAACAACCACACCAACAGCAACAACCAGACCAACAACTACCACACCAACAACAACAACACCAACAACAACAACCACAACAACAACAACAACCACTCCAACAACAACAACCACACCGACAACAACAACACCACCAACAACAACAACCACAGGTAAAACCAGGCGAACGTCAGCAGCAACATTTAATGTCGTTATGTTGGGATCTCAAGGTAATTACTCCGTTATCTGGTTGCTGAGTCTTCTCCTTATTGACGAGGATTTATCTGAATATTATCTTCTAATCTATTATCTATTTTTATTCATCTATGCTTCCTCAATGATGGCATGGATCTCCTGGACTCTGATAGGCTGAATATTATAAGTTAAGAGGAAACAACCGTTCTGTTTTCCTGTCAAAAGTTTTTATTTTGTTAAAACAAGTGGGTATTTCATTATAACATGTTTTTATTTCTTTATAACAAGTTTTTATTTTGTTATAACAAGTTGTTATTTCATTATTACAAGTTGTAATTTCTTTATAACAAATTTTAATTTCTTTATAACAAGTTTTAATTTCTTCATAACAAGTATTTATTTCGTTATAACAAGTTTGTATTTTGTAACAAATTAATTATAAAATAAATTGCAAACATGGCCATTCTTGGTTTCCGTAGTGAAAGATCTGGTAGAAATAAAAATAAAAAACAACATGTATTCCTCTGCAGGAGCAAAGGGAGTAATTCATACAACAGCAACATCCCCGCCAAAAACAGGTAGGATTATGGGTAAGAAACGAAGCTGTTTACAGTAAATGTGATGCTAATTCTGAGCTAAAACAGCTGTTCTTACTTTGTGTTCCAGCAGAGCAGCAACATCTTGGTTTGGTGTTTGGAATAGTCGTCCCCTTCCTCGTCATCGTCATCATCGCCGTCATCGTCACTCGGAGACGCAGGATTGAGAGACGAGGTGAGTCAAACCCAACGGTCTACACGTGAGAGGAAATAAATCATATTTATTAAGGTGTGCTAATGAATTAGTGTCTTTTCAAAATAAACGTACGTCTTCACAGGAAGTTAGCATGAGGCAACGAGATGTGGCCGTCTCCCCAAAGTGGTTGACTGCAGACTTTAACCATATTTTACTGTTTGATTACTGTTTGCTGACCTTTTTAATTATTTTATTTGTTGGCCATATAAAAATGTCAAAAAATTGGATGACTTCCTATAATGGTCTTTTATTTATTTATTTTTTTATTGGTGCATGATCTCTTTCTTGCACGGATAAAAAAAACTTTTTTTTATATTTTACATCTATATATTATATACAGATACTGCAATTTCCGTGGGTGTTTCGGAGAGATCTATTATAAAGCATTTGTTTCGTGTGGACACTTTAACCGCCTTTACACCTGACATTCAATCACGTTTTCATGCCATATTAAAAGATGTCACCAAGGAGACGAGCTTTCAGAGCTTTCTGTGGGTTCTCATGGTGTATTAATAGTGAGACCTTCTTCCAAAGGAAGTGCAGAAAGCTGCCACATCTACGATGTGATACAGGATGGGGTGGAGTCTCAGCCGTCTAAAGGTGAGAGAAATAAATAAACTTTCACATATGAGTTTTTTTCCACTGTTTCATCTTTAAATGTAAAATAACATAAACGTTCATCAACATTTAAGCATGATGTACGTCACGTACAGCATGTATTCATTATGTTGATTTTATTCTGACAGAGGAGTCCCCATACTCCCTGATCAGCAGCTCTCTGATTGGTGGAAACAATGAAGGTAAATTCAACTCCTCTGTTATTTTGGTCCCAGAGCCGTTGGATGCAAAAAAGTAGCAGATTCAATTTTTTTTTAATTGGAAGATAAGAGAAACAAAATTCTACATCATCAAAATTACTGAATAAAAAAATAAAAACAAATCTGTACTTTCTTTTCTGGATCTACAGGTTCGTCACAGCTGACCAACGTTTATCATTTAGCGCAGAAACCCCAAACCCCAGAGAACGCAGAGGAGCGCCTGTAGCTGCTTTCTGGGCGAAACAGGAAGTGGACGTGACTTCCTGTTTAAGGTCGGGGCTGGGCGTGAAGGCTCAGACTCACTTTGTGTAAATGTAACTTTATTATCGGATTATAACCGAATATAAACAATAAACAGTTTCAATATTTGATTATAAAAAATGTCTGCTTTGTTTTTCATGTTTTTTTTTTTTATGTATTAATTTAGTACAAAAATAGTGAATAAAAACCCATAATGACTCAGATTGAACAAATATGGAGCAGTTTTAATCAGAATAGATAAAAAATAAAGGAGTAGTATGTTTTACTCCAGATCAGACTATAATTAAATATTACAGAGAAACTGATCAAAGGAATTCACAGATCGACAGTGAAATAGCAATTTAGCTTAAATATAAAATATTGGATGAAAAGCTTCAGTTGAAAACCTTCAAATCCAGAAGCATTTTAATGATTCAGGCGACAAATTGCTTCCAAAGCTCCATTTTTCCGTTACGATGACGCGATGAGTATCAGGAAAGAGGAAGAAGAGGAAGAAGAGGAAGAAGAGGAAGAGTGGGAATAGACGTCTCTCACTCTGAAGCTTCACTCGTGGATCAGCAGCAGTTTGAAGATGTTCTTTCTCCTGATCTTCTGTCACGTCGGCTTCCTGCTGTCAGGTGTGATCGGCTGCTCTGGAAACTCCACAGGTAAGGAGCAGTCACACGTTCACACAGTCACACGTTCACATAGTCACACAGTCACACATTCACACGTTTACATAGTCACACAGTCACACGTTCACACAGTCACACAGTCACACAGTCACACAGTCACACATTCACACAGTCACACAGTCACACGTTCACACAGTCACACATTCACACAGTCACACAGTCACACAGTCACACATTCACACAGTCACACGTTCACACAGTCACACAGTCACACATTCACACGTTCACACGTTCACACAGTCACACGTTCACACAGTCACACGTTCACACGTTCACACAGTCACACAGTCACACGTTCACACAGTCACACAGTCACACATTCACACATTCACACGTTCACACAGTCACACAGTCACACGTTCACACGTTCACACAGTCACACAGTCACACATTCACACGTTCACACAGTCACACGTTCACACAGTCACACAGTCACACAGTCACACAGTCACATGTTCACACATTCACACAGTAACACAGTCACACGATCACACGATCACACGTTCACACAGTCACACGTTCACACGTTCACACAGTCACACAGTCACATGTTCACACATTCACACATTCACACGTTCACACAGTCACACAGTCACACATTCACACGTTCACACAGTCACACAGTCACACGTTCACACAGTCACACAGTCACACATTCACACATTCACACGTTCACACAGTCACACAGTCACACGTTCACACAGTCACACAGTCACACATTCACACGTTCACACAGTCACACAGTCACACGTTCACACAGTCACACAGTCACACAGTCACATGTTCACACATTCACACAGTAACACAGTAACACAGTCACACGATCACACGTTCACACAGTCACACGTTCACACAGTCACACAGTCACACAGTCACACAGTCACATGTTCACACATTCACACAGTAACACAGTAACACAGTCACACGATCACACGATCACACGTTCACACAGTCACACGTTCACACAGTCACACAGTCACACAGTCACATGTTCACACATTCACACAGTAACACAGTAACACAGTCACACAGTCACACATTCACACGTTCACACAGTAACACAGTCACACAGTCACACAGTCACACGTTCACACAGTCACACAGTCACACGTTCACACGTTTACACAGTCACACGTTCACACAGTCACACGTTCACACATTCACACGTTCACACAGTCACACATTCACACGTTTACATAGTCACACAGTCACACAGTCACACGTTCACAAGTTTACACAGTTACACAGTCACACAGTCACACATTCACACGTTCACACAGTCACACAGTCACACATTCATACAGTCACGTTCACACATTTACACAGTCACACGTTCACACATTTACACAGTCACACATTCACACATTCACACGTTCACACAGTCACACAGTCACACAGTCACACGTTCACACAGTCACACGTTCACACGTTCACACAGTCACACGTTCACACATTCACACAGTAACACAGTAACACAGTCACACGTTCACACAGTCACACGTTCACACGTTTACACAGTCACACAGTCACATGTTCACACATTCACACGTTCACACAGTAACACAGTCACACAGTCACACAGTCACACAGTCACACATTCACACAGTCACACAGTCACACGTTCACACGTTCACACGTTTACACAGTCACACCTTCACACGTTCACACAGTCACACGTTCACACAGTCACACAGTCACACATTCACACATTCACACGTTCACACAGTCACACAGTCACACGTTCACACAGTCACACAGTCACACGTTCACACAGTCACACAGTCACACATTCACACATTCACACGTTCACAGTCACACGTTCACACAGTCACACATTCACACGTTCACACGTTCACACAGTCACACAGTCACACGTTCACACAGTCACACGATCACACGTTCACACAGTCACACAGTCACACAGTCACATGTTCACACATTCACACAGTAACACAGTAACACAGTCACACGATCACACGATCACACGTTCACACAGTCACACGTTCACACAGTCACACAGTCACACAGTCACACGTTCACACAGTCACACAGTCACACATTCACACATTCACACGTTCACACAGTCACACAGTCACACGTTCACACAGTCACACGTTCACACAGTCACACAGTCACACAGTCACATGTTCACACATTCACACAGTAACACAGTAACACAGTCACACGATCACACGATCACACGTTCACACAGTCACACGTTCACACAGTCACACAGTCACACAGTCACATGTTCACA
The DNA here is from genome assembly GCF_963514095.1 of Eutrigla gurnardus. Classification (NCBI taxonomy): domain Eukaryota; kingdom Metazoa; phylum Chordata; class Actinopteri; order Perciformes; family Triglidae; genus Eutrigla; species Eutrigla gurnardus. The sequence goes on along the minus strand of NC_139928.1, from coordinate 23,262,789 downwards.
CATTCACACAGTAACACAGTAACACAGTCACACAGTCACACATTCACACGTTCACACAGTAACACAGTCACACAGTCACACAGTCACACGTTCACACAGTCACACAGTCACACATTCACACGTTCACACGTTTACACAGTCACACGTTCACACGTTCACACAGTCACACAGTCACACATTCACACGTTCACACGAAGTTCATCATAATAAAACCAAAATAATAATTGGATCAAACTGAGTGAAGATTGTTTTTTGCAACAAAAAAAGGTATTTTTTTTTACGGTTTGATTGCAATATTATTTCAGAAAGAAATTTGAGTTTGAGTTTTTTGATTTAATCAAGCTGTCTTCAATATCAACTAAAATTTGACTGTTAATACAAATAAAACGTTTTTATATTTTTTTATTAGAATAATAAATATTATGATAACTAAAAAAATAAATGTATTCATTATTAATACATGATTTAATTTATTATAAATTATTAAAATATTTATCTTAATAATATAAATATAAATATTAAGCTACATTTTATCCCCCAAGCAGTTCTATTGTAATTATAACTTCATATAAAGGACAAAGTCATCGTGGTCCCTGATCGTCATCTGTCCAGGTGAAACCCTGGCCCCGAGGCCCCGAGGCCCCGAGGCCCCGAGGCCCCGAACCCGACCAGACGCTGTGATTCAGACGTTCTTCTTCCTGATTGTTATTTCAGGCCGACTGTGTGACGGCAGCGTGTTTCCATGAGACAGAAACAGGAAACAAAGGTTCACAGATAGAAGGTCTGTTTCTGTCCGCAGTGATCCACTTCTCCGTCCCCGAGAATCACCAGATCTGCCTGCAGTGTGGCGGCTCCGACAGCTCCGGTCTGATGTGGACTAACCGGGACCAGAAGGTCCTGGTGAGCCGGCAGGGCGACGATGAGAACAATGCGGATGCCCAGCGCTACCTGCTGCTGGTCGACGGCGCCCTCTGCCTCCTGCGGCTCGCTGACACCGACGCCGGGGAGTTCCGCTGCAACCGGCGGCCGGTGGCCGAACTGCAGGTGCTGACAGGTAACGCTGGAGGCGGATCCTAACACAGGACCCTAACCCAGGAGAACCGCATCCGTGTCCCATCAACAGGGACCCTAGAGGGCTGCAGAGTTACTGCAGGGGGGATCCCAAACTTAATTTAAATAATATCCATCCACCGGGTCTCTATAGGCCTTGGGGGTCCCTCCACCTGGTCTCTATAGGCCTTGGGGGTCCCTCCACCGGGTCTCTAAAGGCCTTGGGGGTCCCTCCACCAGGTCTCTGTAGACCTTGGGGGTCAAATCTTGTAAAGGACATGAATTCTAAGTTATATGACTGAGTTAAAGTTTCCGTTTCAGTTTGATGTTTATGCCGGCTGATTTATTCTGAGCTCAAACATGAATAAGAGGAAATGCGTTTGACGAGGAAGTTGATGACGTAACGTAGTAAAAAGTTCCCACGGTCTGAATGTGACACGAACGTCACAATGAAGGAACAAACTTCTACAAATTAAAGATTTGTGTGGATTTTTGCAGAAGATGATCTCTGCTGCGTTCATGACGGAACAGAAAGTACTAAACTGACTCATCTCTAGGATTTTAAGGATTCGTGTCCTGGAAGGGAAAAACCCTTCAGTTGTGTGATTACATGACAATTACCCATAATCCCTCTGTGGTTCTGCCCCCATCAGGCCGTGACTTCCTGGTGGCGGCGGGCCGGACTCTGCTGCTCCCCTGCAGCGGCTCCTCCAAGCCCAAAAAGCGGTGGCTGCACCGGGGGAGGGGCGAGGGCGGGGCGTTCGAGCCCGTCCTCACCGTGTTCAGGAACGGCACGGTGAAGCCGGAGCGGAGCCGGATCAGCTTCCAGAACGGGGCCCTGCAGATCCAGGACCTGCAGCCGGGGGACGCCGGCGAGTACCTGTGCAACAAAGAGCTGCAGGCCAGACTCACCGTGCTGACAGGTGCAGCAATCTGGTTACTTACAAGCTGATCACATGATCAGATCATATTCAATAATAATTACTGTAAATTCTCTAATAGAGGCCTTATTTCTAATTCTCTCTGTTTGATTCATATATCTCATTTATGCATTTACGGATTTTCTTATATGCTGTTAATTATGATGTCATCGTGTCATGATAAAGAATAAATCTGTTGAAGCAAACAGGAATAAATGTGGGAAATAAAGGGAAACATTATGCTATGATGCTCAGTGTAACATACGGTTATATTATATTATACTGTATTTTAGTTGTCATTGTAATGAATTTTGACTTTAAAAATGTTTTTATAAAAAATCACATTTAAAGGAATAGTAGGCTGAAAAGTGAAGCCGAAGCTGAAGTGCCTTAAACTGTCATACTCTCTGCTGGCCACCAGGGGGTTACTCCTGTCTGATTTGTATATATAAACATTGTAAACAACGTTTATTGATCTACAGTCCACGAGCAATATATGGAGAACTACATGAAAACTCACATTTACAAAACTATCGATGTATTGATTTTGATTAATCAGGGCAGCCAGAGCCAACCAGCATCCCCCAAACCACCAGTACGACTCCAGCAGCCGTTGTCATGGAAACGGGTAGGACATTGTTCAGTTCCACTACTAAGTTTGTACTACTACTTTAAAATCCACATCATGGTTGACAAATCTTCATAAAGTTTTTATTATAATATATTATTATTATTTATTGGAACAAAACGTCACAACATGGGAAGATGATCGTAACCGAATTAAGTTCTGAACATCATCAACTAACACGCACAAATTACAAATACAGTTATTATCATGTTATACTAGAATGTTTGTCTACGTTTACTTGATTTGTTTTATTTGGAGAGGAATATTATTTCTAGTTTTCACGTGTTGCTCTATAACTTCAGTAAAGATGTTATGAAGTCAGTCTGGATTAACGTGTTTCCTGTTCTTCATCAGCTGTGGCCGACATAAACACCAACAAGAAGAAGAGTGCTGAGAACGGTGAGTCAAGGCAGTGAGAAGCTAAGTCCCTCCCCCTTCCTGTTTCCCCATGGGCTCTTATTTTGAAAAACAATGTAACTTTTTTGTTCATTCTCAACTTTGGAACACGTGGTTAACAACGAAAACAGAACAAAAGGTTTACGATTATTGGATTTAAACAAGAACGGGACAGGAACATCGGTCTCCTGGGTGAAAGTCCTGCGTTGTTTGAACCCTTCCTGCTACCTACGTGGATACTCTTTTGAAACAAATTTGCGATACGCCGAGAGCAAACGTGATCCACGACAAAATAAGTTTCTCTTGAGATGTAATCCACAACGCAGTTTTTTGTTTGAGGTGATTTTTTATTGACAGATTGTTTTGTTGGTGGTCTCTCAGTCCTGATGCTGGTGGTTGTCGGCTTGACATTTACGATCCTCCTCCTCATCGCTGCCGTCGGCGTTTTACTGACCAGCAGGAAGTGCAGGAGGAAGAAGAGATCGGGATGTTCAGGTACCCGACGCACAGAGAAAGAAATGTGTATGATGTCGCTTATCCTTGTTTTAAAGGGTCAATCTGTTAGATTTAAGATATGTTGCTTCTAGCGGCCTCTCTGGCAGTAGATGGAACTGCAGGTGAGCCTCTGTGACTCATCTCCCTCACCAACAGTGTGACTGTCTCTCATCTGGATGATGCCTTCAAATGCTCCACACTGAAAGGAGGTCCGTGGTTTCCCCTCGTTGGTGTCACTTTGCTTCTTGATGACGTTCCTTCTTCACTTCCATTAGTTTGTTGTTTCTTTTTCTTGGACTGGAAGTTGAATGGTCTTCTTTCTCTGTTGATCCTCCATTGTGAGTCAGCAGTAATGAAATGTACCTCAAACACTTTAGACTAGAGGGAGCCTGACTCAGCAGTTGGAAGTTACTGATTTCCCATTCCAAGTAAACGCACCATACTTCCCTGAGTAGCTCCACCTGTTTTAACTCACTCTTTGATAGACAGTAACTTTAAAGACCATTAAACAGATGGAAATGTTACTGACTGCCACTTTAAGTTCAACTGAAGGACTAAAAGTTCAGTTAAATGTTTTCTTCTCCTCTTTCTGAAGTCAACACGAGAACTCTGCTGCCGTCTTCGTCTCGTCTGTGTTCGTCTTCATCACCAGGACTCGAGGACACCGAGCTGCAGCCGTGGACGCCGCCGTCCAGCACGCCGGCCGGTAAACGCCGTCACACCTGGCCACGCCTCCCTCCCATCTCAGGTGTGTTCTCACCTTCACCTACCTGTCGTCTCTGCAGGAAGTGATGTTCACGAGGAGGTGATCCACTACGCCTCTCTGGGCCGGCACACCTGGAGGGAGAGACCCGGCAAGACTCCGCCGGACCAGGACCATCACCACGTCATCTACTCGGCCGTCATCACCAGACCGCCGCCCGCCGGACAGAAACCACGTCTTCTTGTCGCAGGAGGGAAATGAAACCACGCCGCGTTTCTCATCTTCAGCATCACTTTCCAACATTAAACACGTCATTTACGTCTTTATAGAATTATTTCTCACTTAATAGAATGAAAGTTTAACTCATTTAAAACAACGTTAAAAACAATGGTTTCAGAATGCTAACCGCATTAGCATTCTGAAACAGAACATTAAAAACATTAAAAACAATGGTTTCAGAATGCTAACCTCATTAGCATTCTGAAACAGAACATTACAAACATTAAAAACAATGGTTTCAGAATGCTAACCGCATTAGCATTCTGAAACAGAACATTACAAACATTAAAAACAATGGTTTCAGAATGCTAACCTCACGTTACAACATTTTACAATTTGTTAAGTGTACGTAAACGTTGTGCGTCGAGATACGAAGAAAAGCCCCAAAGTTTCATTGTCAGACTTCCTCATCTGATCAGATCTCTGAAACCTCGTGTTCTACATTCGTATTTACGTGTTTCTACCTAACAAGTGTTTCATAAATGATGGGATGTAAAAACTCAACATGTGGGGAGTTTTTATGTATATTTATTAAAAGTGTTGACATATGAATCAACGTAACAGTGAGACGAACACAGCGGATGCTGCATATTTACTCCTCGCCTTCGTACAAACGTTTTATCCTCGCGTGCATTTACAGTCACGATTTATTGCATTTTAATTTCAAAAAGCTCAGTGAAATAGTTAAAAATACCATAAAAGAAGAAAAACACTCTCAGCGAGGACAGTATATGAAGAATTTCAGTCTTAATCAGTCACGTTAGAGAGATCATTTATAAAAATGTGAATTATTGTTTAAAGGCGCAGTGTGCAGGATTTATTGGCAGAAATGGAATATAATATTCATAATATATGTTTTCATTAGTGTATAGTGACCTAAAATGAAGAATTGTTGTGTTTTTGTTTGTGGACACACTTGGAAGGGGGAGGGGTGAGTGGAAGGGTAGCATTCAGTTTGATGTAATAATCCACCTTACCACTAGATGTCACTAAACACCACGCACTGCTCCTTTAAAGAGCAGGAATCAAAGTAAGTTTCAAAAATGAATTACATTCAAAACCTGAGTTTTTTTCTTCGCGGTGAAAAACATGAATGCTCAAACAGCAAAAGTCGCTCTATCGGTGGTCATGTGATCCGTTCGGGTTCCTGTGATTGGACACTGACGAGTATATGACGTCCTCTTTGACCAATCCTGTCATTCCTCGGCTGGAGGGGCGGGGCTTGTCTGCATGCTTCAGACTGGAATAGTGCAAAGACGCTTCCTGCAGAGACAGAAAACTAATTAACGTCCATGAATTCTCCCTGAACTAAAATAGGAAACACATTATTAAAACATATATAATAATAACAAACATAAATTATATATATATATATATATATATAAACATGTAAATACAATTACAAAACATTTAAGTAATTTAAGAACTATATGAGAACAAGACGGTATAAAATACAATTATTAAAGTTACAGCACAATGCAAGAAATTATTTAATAAAGGGCAAACAGAAAAGTCTGGATTTAAGTTCCTTTATTCTAGATGTATGGAGAATAAAAACTGTTTAAACTGCATGAAATGAGAAAAAGAAAAAATCCCTACAGATTATTATCATGAATATTAATGTTATTATTATCACTACTAAAGTAGTATAGTGTCATATTTATTATAATTATGATCATTATTACTATTATAATTATTATGATTAGTAGTAGTGTCACTGTTAATATATTATCATTTTTACTATATTATGTAAATTATTATAATTATTATTATTTACTATTAGTAGTGTTATTACTACTGCTATTATTATGATTATTATTAATATTATTATAGTAGTGTCATTTTATAGGTAGTGTTATAAATATGATTAGTATAACTATTATCGTTTTATTATTAGCATTATTTTATTAGTAGTGTTATTATTATTTTAATTATCATTCTTATATTTATAAGTAGTGTTATAAATATGATTACTGTTGTTATTATTATAATTATTATCGTTTTATTATTATCATTATTATTATTATTTTATTCGTAGTGTTATTATAGTTGTTGTTAGTATTATAGGCTATGTGGGGAGCTGTCTACCGACCTCTCTGCCTCCGGGACCGGGCTCGCTTCTCTCCGGACTCGGACGGCAGCAGACAGCTGGTCTCCCTGCAGACAGAGCAGAACCTGGACGTCAACTCTAAAACTATGGAAGCCCCGCCCCTTCCCAAGAGAAAGTGAAAGTAAAACGAGTTGTTTTCCTCGACGAAGAGGCAGAAAGAAAAAGTTGCTCCGTCGGCGTCTTCGTTGCCCCCCTTTCTTCTCCGCAGCGGCTCAGTGTCCCTCTGAAGGCGCCCCACCGCGCCCCGGCTCCCCCCCCCACCGCGCCCCGGCTCCCCCATGCCGGACACGCAGCTGTGTCTGGAGGCCCTGTCGGCGCTGTCCGGCTGTAAGGTGGAGTCCACCAGCGGGGTCTCGCAGCTCTCCCCGCAGGACTTCGTCAACATCGTGGCCCTCAAGGAGTTTTACAAGCAGGGGGGCCTGAAGGAGCTGGACTACCCCAGTATAGGGACCCTGTCCCTGCAGGAACCGGACGACCAGGACCTGTACGGCTCCCCGCCGATGCTGACCGAAGGCCCCTCCAACGCCGGGCCGGCCCAGGACCTCAGGACCACCGTGAAGGTGAACCCTCGGGACTTCTTCCACCCGCAGTACGACTACGACTTCACCAACGTCAAGGTGAGGGGGGGGAGGGAGGGAGGGTGTAAGGAAGTGTATGGGGGTGGGGGGGGGGGGGGGGTAAGGAAGTGTATGAGGGAGGGAGGGAATAAGGAAGTGTATGAGGGAGGGAGGGAATAAGGAAGTGTATGAGGGAGGGAGGGAATAAGGAAGTGTATGAGGGAGGGAGGGAATAAGGAAGTATATGAGGGAGGGAGGGAATAAGGAAGTGTATGAGGGAGGGAATAAGGAAGTGTATGAGGGAGGGAATAAGGAAGTGTATGAGGGAGGGAATAAGGAAGTGTATGAGGGAGGTTGTGATTAGCATGTAGCATATTAGCATGTTTCCCTCTGACCCTGATGACCTCACTGTGGACCTCCAGGATACCGGGAAGACGTTCCAACGTGGCAGCGAGCCGTACACGCGGCCCTGCGGGTGGAACCGGGTCGCCCTGCAGGTGACGCAGCGCTACGACGGCGGGGACACCTGGCTGGGGACGGGCGAGGACGCCTGGCCCGTGTCCTACCACGGACACAACATGGACGGGTCCCTCGGCATCATCCTGACCCGCGACGGGGGCCACGCCGACGAGTCGGGCTTCCTGGACGCCGCCGCCGCCTCACTGGTCACCGGGGAGACGAGGGGCCGAGGAGTGTACTCCACGCCGGACGTCAAGACGGCGGAGAAGTACTGCAAGAGGTTCAAGTCCAAGGTGGACGGGAAGACCTACAAAGTGGTCCTTCAGAACCGCATCAACCCGGGGAAGAGGACCAAGTGCCAGAGGGAGGACGTCTGGGTGGTCTACGTCCCCGAGGGACACAACGACGTCCAGACCAGGGCCATCGTGCAGGAGTCCATCCGCCCGTACGGGCTGCTGCTGAAGCAGGTGTGATCGGAGGAATCGAACCAACGATTCACGATCATCACCTGAAAAATGATTTCCCGCTCTGAGATCATTTAAATCCTGCTAACAAGGTTGTTTATTATTATTGTTGGTGGGAGCATGAAATAAACACTTTTTTTTTCCCCGAAAAGTTTCCGAAAAATAAAAAAAAAATCATTGAACCGATGAAACAAAGGCAAGAAAAGGTTGTGGGAACCTCTTCCTCTTTGCGAAACATTAACGTCACAAATCACGTTAAAAATTAAAACTTTAAAATGTTGCTGTGAGGCTTTACGGCTCTCATCTGGTGTTTTTTTGTTGTTGTAGCAAAACAATAGTTTAATTTGTCTCATACCATGTAGCCTTCATTTTCCAGTTCTGTAGTTCATGCATCTAATATGACTACAATTCCCTGTGAAGGGCACACAGGAATCTGTATTTCTGAAGGTTTCCTTTGTGTGAAATTAAATGCTGTGGTTAGATCCTGCTGTGATGAAGCTCTTTATTCTACTCTAATGGGGGGGGGGGAGGGGGGGGGGGGATTGTCTCTAGATGGCTCTCAACATGGCGACACCAGAGGCACAGCTAACAATGCTAGGTCCCTAAACTGCATCCTGGAAAACAGTTGACCACATTTCAAGTCCATAAGACCTGAGTGTATTGAGTAGATGTCGTGAGTGCTTTCCACCACTAGGTGGTGACGTTGTCCTCACTTTACTAGACTGAGACTACAGACCTGTTACAGACCAGTGGGGGGGCCCACTGAGACTACAGACCAGTGGGGGGGCCCACTGAGACTACAGACCTGTGGGGGGGGCCACTGAGACTACAGACCTGTTACAGAACGGTGGGGGGGCCCCCTCACTGGTCTGTAACAGGTCTGTAGTCTCGGTGGGGGGGCCCACTGAGACTACAGACCTGTTACAGAGCGGTGGGGGGGCCCACTGAGACTACAGACCTGTTACAGACCAGTGGGGGGACCCACTGAGACAGACCTGGTACACACACCTGATCGCAGGCCGAAGCCGACGATGAAGACGAGGCAGAGGACTAGTAAAGCTGGAAGGACGAAGATCCCTGGAATCCATTGTTGCCGGCCGGCCGACTCACCTCCGACTCCTGGAAACGTAAAAACACCGGAAGTTAACCGGCAGGTCGATTGATTCCATTAAAACACCAATATACAATAACATATTTGATAATTATGGTTTGTATCCAGGAGGAGAGACTGTCATGTTTCCTGTAGTTCTCACGGTAGCCTAGCAACCATCAACCAGACTCCATTCAGAAAACCAGCGTTTTAACAGTAGTTATCTTGTGGTCTTGCAGACAGACCTAACAAAGCATGACTCAGCACTTTTTACTGATCACCATCATGATGGAGTTATTTCCTTTTCATCTGGTTATTGATATTAAATCACAGATCAATACTTTATTCTGGTTCCTCCAGCCCACGTGGGTCTGCCAGTGACTGCACCTGCGGATGACGTCATTCGGGATAAAAACATGAATGTTATGAATGAAATCCGTGTTTACCGTCGACAACCAGGAGAATTCCTCCGTTAACACGGACGGTGTCTGCCCACCGGCCGGTGCAGAAGTACAGCCCGGCGTCCTCCTCCTCCACCTCCTGGATCTCCAGGGCGACCGGGCCGCGCTCCACGTCGCCCCTGCTGCCGAAGCGGTTTTTGTCGGCCGTGTGACAGTTGACCGTGACGTCTTTCACTTTGGAAAGCGTGACGCTCAGCAGAGGCAGCAGCTGATCCGAGCGCAGCAGGAACCACGTGATCTCGCCGCTGGACGTCAGGTTACAGGTGAGCGAGACGTTCCGCCCGGCCTGGACCACCAGGGCCGGCCGGGGAACGGGTGAGGCTGATGACAGGTGGCATCCAGCCACACCTGAGGACAGGTGAGGAGGAGGGGGTCAGACCAGAGTAGCACGAGGCTACTTCATATTTAAAAGTATGTCCTTATTTTCTGTTTGGATGTACCATCATGCATTGCACTGAAGGAAAAATGACAGATGGAGAGTCGAGAGAGAGAGAGAGAGAGAGAGAGAGAGAGAGAGGAGATGGAGAAACCGAGACAACTAGGCCTACAAAGAGATGCAAGGCAGCTGCAAAGAGACAAAGAGACAATGAAGAGACTCATGATGCTAAATGACGACAAAGAGACAAAAGCAACTACAAAGAAACACACAGGGACTACAAAGAGATGCAGAAATGCATTGAAATGACATTGAAATGGGAAAACAATCTTAAAGAGACAGAAAACAACCTCAAAGACACAGAAAACAATCTTAAAGAGACAGAAAACAACCTCAAAGACACAGAAAACAATCTTAAAGAGACAGAAAACAACCTCAAAGAGACAGAAAACAATCTTAAAGAGACAGAAAACAACCTCAAAGAGACAGAAACCAACCTCAAAGAGACAGAAAACAATCTTAAAGAGACAGAAAACAATCTCAAAGAGACAGAAACCAACTACAAGCTACAGCCTCCTGTCTCCTCATCCAACCACCTGATCATCATGAGTCAAAATCACATGCAAACATCCAAACAAACCAGACTCAACAGAACAAGCCTCTTAATGAAAGCCTCCTGCTTCCCTTCCTCCACAGAACCTTGGTAGTCATGGAAACGCCCTTGAATGACATTTAAAGTGAGTGCTTGAAGCCTGTCGTTAAAACCAGCGAATACAAATATAAGATAGTCATGAACTTACAAATTAAAGTGAGGATTCGTGGGACACCTGGCATCATTTAAATGGAGTGAGTAGAGGAGCTGCAGCAGCACAGGACTCTTCAGCTCAGTGGGTGAACTAAGTGCTTTCAGTGGGCGGAAGTGGGGCTTTATTTTGTAGCAGGCAAGTGGAGACCACCAACATTCACTGGAGTCTGCAGGTTTTCCACTAAAACACTAATCAGCAGTCTGCCAGCGGTCAGATTGGTGAATCTCTAGGTTTCGTTTCTGCGGAGATCACAACCGAGACATGTTTCAAAATAAAAGCCCGGTGGTTTACCAGGAGGCAATAAAGCCCCGCTTTATTTTAATCTCGTGAGAATAAAACATGGTGTTTGGTTTGACACATGTAAGAAAATTAAGATAAAAGCAATATTAACTCGTATTTCTACTCGCCTGGCAGATTGAGCTCTAACGCGATAATTATACCGTCAGTTTGGGGGAGAATATATGCTTTTATTTTGAAAAACGCAGCACCGGAAGTCGAAACTGAAGGGGCTCGGCTGATAAATGGTGATCTCTTGTAGTAGAAACTCACAGGGAAACATCTTCAGAGGGAAAGAGACGAGAAGACTCAAACATGAAGATAACAGCCGGGAAGCTGCGACGGTGAGACACACGACACTTTATTTTGAAAAGCTTAGATGATGATTATTATTATTATTATTATTATTAAGTCATTTACTGATTCTTAGGCTTCACGTGCTTTTCCAACATGTTCATGCAGAATGATTTTGTTTAATTAAATGGCATGCATTGAATTGACAGGCTGCAGGATTGAACATATCATATAATATAATATAATATAATGAATATATATTCATGTAGGTTTCAATTTGAATCCCCGGCATGGGTTGATGCAGACTCAGCAGTTGCGGTCTGAAGCCTGTAGGGGAATCCTGCCGCACTTTCGTTTAGCAGGAAAACAAGCAAACTGTCAGACTGTCGAGGAAACGAAACCTACCGGAAAGTAGAATCACATGATAACAGGTTGATTTGTTATTAGTAAATAAATACATGTGTTATTAAATAATAACATGTATTATTAGATAAAACATAATCCAACTTTCAGTGTTCACCACTGAGAACTGTGACAATATAATATAAATTATATTTTAAACATTTCATACATGTTATATCTCATATGTGCAATAATGTGTGTGTGTGTATATATATATATATATATATATATATATATATATATATATATATATATATATATATATATATATATATTACTGTTTACCTGTTAATTAGATTTGTTCTGTTTTATGAAGAACTAATTTATCTTATATTATAGTCAAGAGGAAGTCACTTATCTTTTTATTGTGCTTCTATTTTGTTCTGTAATTATTGTGTTTTATCTTGTTGTGCAGAACTTTGGAAAACCTTGTGTTTGTTAAAATCATGCTATAAATGTAAACAAATAATTATAAATATATATATATATATATATATATATATATATATATATATATAATATACACATTCTAAAATAGTATATAAATAAGAAAATATCTGCCCCGTGTTACAAGCGGAACGTTTCTGGACTAACATTTATTTATTATATTATATATTTCAGTAAATTGTGTCTGAATCATTAAGAAGAAATGATGAATGTTTTTCTTATTTAAAAAAATCATTACATGTCTTCAATAAGACCCTTTCTTTATGAACCGTATCATAACTTGAGTTTGATGATTCAGTGCTTTTATCTTTGTGGCGAGTCAACTTCCTTATTTGAGGTGACGTTGCTGTGACCGTTGCTCTCTTGTTCTTTCATCTTTCAGGGTTTTCGTGTTTCTACACGGTTTCCTGGTCGGCTGTGTCGTTGGTGAGTATCAGCCCACCATCAGCTTCCCTATCTTAAGCCTAGCTTAGCGTTACGATTTAAAGGAACAGGACCTGCGATGTTTAACCTCAAACAACATATTTTTCTTTTGTTGTCTAAATCTGACAAAGTTGTTTGTTGTTCAGCACGGGAACATGGATGTTTATTTTTGAAAAAGAAATGAAAAGAAAGGTGGAAATTGACGCACGGCTAAGCCCCGCCCCCCCTGCGGAGCCCACACTGTCACTAAAAAATAAAGTTGGTGATCCGGACACTCAACGATGAAATTAACGACCAACTCTGTTCACTGTTATAATCGATAAAAAAAAGATTCAGTAGCTAGCGTAGCATAGAAGTGCTAATGCTAGCTACTGATGTGCTAACGTTAGCTCCTCAGAACTTAATGTAGAAATAGAACATTTTTAGAAGCATGTAGCTCTCGATGGCTAACGGGTATCACTACTACACGATGTTTGAGCAAGACGAGCTCCAAACCCACCAAACCTCTGGAGTCGGGATCGAGGACCTGATGCAGACTTTCCCGGCTCCATTTCAGACTCGTCCTCCCCGCTCCTGTCCATCACCTCCAAGGCGGGAAACCAGGCGGTGCTTCCCTGCAGCTGGAAGCAGCGGCTGGGCGAGGCGGCGCCGCCCACCTGCCACGTCCAGTGGACGTCGCCGGTCGACACCGTGTTCGAGCAGCGGGGGGCGCTCAAGTGGCAGGCGGAGGAGTTCGAGAACCGGACGGAGGTCCCCGAGGAAGGGCTGGGGTCCGGGGACTGCTCCCTGATCATCAGGGACGTCCAGATCGGGGACACGGGGCGCTACGAGAGCTTCATGGTGGTGGACGGGGTCCGGTCCAAGACCAGGGTCTTCATTCAGAGCGTCAAGCTGTCCGTGTCTGGTAAAATATAGATTTATATCACAATATAACATGTTGTCTGGTCATTCAAATGGAATGTATTTTCTCACTTACTTTAGTAACTTTGAAGAAATTTGAATTTAATAATTTCAGCGATCACGATATCTCCATATTTCATCAAGACGATAAATGATCGCCCCACGTTAACAATGCTGATTGGGTTCCCTCTTAGACCACAATTCGATGGACTCTCGAAGGCCGGGTGAGGATTTGGTCCTGGATCTGTACACCCCCCACTCCGTCAGGGTGGTCTTCCACGGCAGGTGAGTTTCTCTCATGTTCCCTCCAGTCATCTCCTCCATGTTTTAACCCCAAACTCGTATCTTGTAGCTGCTCCATCAACACTCCATATAAGGTCATCTAGACATAAATACAGCAGAGACCTTGTTGTTTGGACCACAGACAGTCTCTGGTTCCTCCACATAGTCTGGTCTGGTCTCTGGACTAATGTGAGCTACTATCTAGACCTCTGGGGGACCACAGACAGTCTCTGGTTCCTCCACATAGTCTGGTCTGGTCTCTGGACTAATGTGAGCTACTATCTAGACCTCTGGGGGACCACAGACAGTCTCTGGTTCCTCCACATAGTCTGGTCTGGTCTCTGGACTAATGTGAGCTACTATCTAGACCTCTGGGGGACCACAGACAGTCTCTGGTTCCCCCACATAGTCTGGTCTGGTCTGTGGACTCATGTGGTCTAGCATCATGTGTATTTCTTGGTGTGACAGGAACGGGACCGGGTGGTCCGAGCTGTGGATGCGGGGCGACAGCGACACCCGGCGTCTGGAGAAACACCCGCTGAAGGAGCAGCTGACCATCAAGGCGTTGGCGAGCTCCGATGAGGGAACGTTCAAGGTCCTGGACGGCTACGGCCTCACCGTGAGCACCGTGCAGCTCTCCGTGGAAGGTGAAGGTGACGCCGCCGCTCTCCTCATTCAGGTATCCAGATGTGGCGCAATTAACGCTTTGTAACCGATGTCACCGTTTCACAGAAACCACGCCGCCTCTCAAAGTCCACCAGAGACCAGAAGACCCAGCAGCAGGTGAGGAAACAGCTCCGTGTGTTCTGGGATGTTAAAAAAACCCACCTGGAATAACCTTGTATCTCCTTCCTCTGATGTCTTCCAGACGCCGCCGCCGCCAGAAGCAGCAGTTCACTTCTTCTCCTCTGGTCTGTTCTGGTGACGACTTTCCAAATCCTTCGTACATAAGCTAGCGTTAACC
>NC_139928.1:23158007-23243007 GCF_963514095.1 Eutrigla gurnardus | reverse complement strand
TATATGAATGTAACAAGCCCCAAATGCGTATTTGATGAAGATTGCAAATACTTTAACATTCATGTATTTGTGATTTTTTTTTAGATTTGTGTGTGCATTGGAAATATGTTTATGAATCTTGTTTTTTATATGTGAATATTTTTTACTTACATATGAAATGAAACATATTTGTGTGTGCATTGAAAATGTATTTGTGTTTTGAGTCACATGTATATACAAATCCCCAAATACATTTGTAAATCTTTTTTGTGCATTTATGAATTTCTGTGTGCATTTATGAATTATGAGACTGTTCTAGCTCCATATATCTACTTATTATATGATATTTTTTGTTATTTAGTTTAAATTCTGAATGAATTTATAGTCTCGATACTAAAATATCTCAATAAGTTTATCTTTTTTTATTAAATTGTGTGAATATGGAGGAAACTATCATATAAATCTGATAGTTATGACTGTTATTATGTAACCATTCATCTTCAGTTAACGTCGCTGACAGCTGTGAAGTTATTTATAAACTCTAATGACTCTTCTGAACTTGATCTGGTTTTGTTCTTACGTGATCTAACACACGTGTGTGTGTGTGTGTGGAGGGTCACGTGACTTTCCAGCCGTCCAATCACATGCGATGGATTTGAATTTAAATCCCTCACCCTGCTGTCCCCCCTCTGGGCCGTGTGCGGGACCAGGATCGGACCCTCCAGCTCCGCGGGACTCAGGATCGCCCCCCGCTGGCCCACGGTGAAGATGGTGTTCCTGCTCTTCAGAGACGGCTTGGAGAAGAAACCTGGAAGACAAGGAGCACACGCTCAACCATGAGTCAGCACTTTAAAAAAAAAAGTGGTTCTGGTTCGACGCCTGATAGATTTGAACGTTTTTCTTCCACGATGTTAAATAAATCGGGAAATACCCCTTTTGTTTTTTATGCATCTTAAAAAAAGGCTAAAGGCCGTTACTTAGACATGAGCGGTCGGAGGGAAAAGAAACCGATAAGGCGGAGTCTCAAAATATTTTTGCATGGCAATATCTTAACGGATAGTTTTTTTTAATTATATAAGCAAGAAATATCACAGAAAACAAATTAAACCTTTTGGTAGCAATTGCTTCTTCAGCCCACTAGATGGAGCTGAGTTGTTTTTTCAGATCGGTCAGTGTTGAATTTTAGCGCAGATTGCGATAAAAAAAACTATCGTTAATATTTTCACCTCACTTGTATATTTAAGAAGTGATTTTAAAAGACTTTCTTTCTTACAAACGTCTTCCACCTTTCATTTCCTGTCACAACAACAATCTTCTACTTGCGCTCTTTTTTTCTCACTTAACACAGGGGTCCTACACTTATTCCAAAAGTCAAATTCAAGCACTTTCCAAGCATTTCAAGGTGCATTTCCATGCTTTTCCAGCACCTTCCAGCTGTGGTAAACTACATATTTGTATGAATCCAAAACCTCATCATGCATCAAAAGTCATTTTTTATAGAACATCACATAGAACACACATTTCAAGCACTTTTCAAACCTTGGAAACACCACATTAAAATTCAAGCGTCTGTGCTGGCGGGCGTCGGTGAGTCAACAGACGCCCTGAGGCGACGGTAAAGGGCAGCTTCCTGATCTGTCTGTTCGGTATGTTGCGGCGGAGGCACGCCCGTCCACCTGAACCGGACCACGACTGTGGGAAACCCCCGGGGCGTTCACTTCCCACAGTTACTTCACCTACACTTAGTTCTCTGCCAGTTCTGCTGGTCGGTGTCGCCTGGAGACGAGCCACATCCGTCCAGTGAGTTACATCACAGGATCGGCTCCAGACGTTCCAAACGTTTTTTATAAAATAAAGCACCGCCATCCTCTCTATAGAAGTCTATGAGAAAATGGTCCTACTTCTCTCTGCTGGCCACCAGGGGGCGACTCCTCTCTGGTTGTATAGAAGTCTATAAGAAAATGGTCCTACTTCTCTCTGCTGGCCACCAGGGGGCGACTCCTCTCTGGTTGTATAGAAGTCTATGAGAAAATGGTCCTACTTCTCTCTGCTGGCCACCAGGGGGCGACTCCTCTCTGGTTGTATAGAAGTCTATGAGAAAATGGTCCTACTTCTCTCTGCTGGCCACCAGGGGGCGACTCCTCTCTGGTTGTATAGAAGTCTATGAGAAAATGGTCCTACTTCTCTCTGCTGGCCACCAGGGGGCGACTCCTCTCTGGTTGTATAGAAGTCTATGAGAAAATGGTCCTACTTCTCTCTGCTGGCCACCAGGGGGCGACTCCTCTCTGGTTGTATAGAAGTCTATGAGAAAATGGTCCTACTTCTCTCTGCTGGCCACCAGGGGGGGAGACCTCTCTGGTTGTATAGAAGTCTATGAGAAAATGGTCCTACTTCTCTCTGCTGGCCACCAGGGGGCGACTCCTCTCTGGTTGTATAGAAGTCTATGAGAAAATGGTCCTACTTCTCTCTGCTGGCCACCAGGGGGCGACTCCTCTCTGGTTGTATAGAAGTCTATAAGAAAATGGTCCTACTTCTCTCTGCTGGCCACCAGGGGGCGACTCCTCTCTGGTTGTATAGAAGTCTATGAGAAAATGGTCCTACTTCTCTCTGCTGGCCACCAGGGGGCGCCTCCTCTCTGGTTGTATAGAAGTCTATGAGAAAATGGTCCTACTTCTCTCTGCTGGCCACCAGGGGGCGACTCCTCTCTGGTTGTATAGAAGTCTATGAGAAAATGGTCCTACTTCTCTCTTGATGTATTATCTCAGTAAACATTGTAAACATGAGTTTATGGTCTCAATCTCTAGTTTCAAGTCTTCTTCAATCCAGCATGATGTTCATTTAGTACATTATGGTCCATTTAGAGTCCACCAGACCAGAAAGCAGGGGATGCTTTAGGGGGCGGGGCTTACCTGCTGATTGACAGGTCGCTACCATGCTACCAATGCTAGTTAGCTACTAAGATGACTTTAACACACACACCTTTCTTGGCCGTGTCTTCGACTCCCATCAGGTCGTCTTTGTCGGCCACCTCCTCGTACTGCAGAGACAGAGACGCCATATATTAATTTAAGTAAAAATATGTTTAAAAACATTTATCTGTAAGGGAGGAAGAGAAGGACGATGTGAATCCACACTGACCTGCACTTTGAGCAGCCGGCCGCTGTAGGACTTGAAGTAACTGTAGTAGATCTTGCTCATCGTGTCCACGTACTCGTCTCGAATCTCCTTGGCAACCGTTCTCTCATTGGCCAACAGGAACTGGTAGAAAAACCTCCAGCGGGCGAAACAAAGCAGAAAACGTTAAAGGTGATTGTCTTCTTTATAATATGAGTGTATGATCGTGTTTCACACACACTTGGAATGACTTTTAAGGACTTTTTGTTTTGCTCCGCAAACAAAGAACTTAAATTAAGAAAACAGGCCTCATGTTGTTGAGTTGCTAAGCCCCGCCTCTGCCTGTGTTCCCCTTAGGAGAAATTCATCTTTATGATTTATAATTACGTTGTTGGCCAGCGACTGTAGATTCCTCAGAAACTCACGCCTCATTTGCATATTTAAACCAACATTTCAGGAATGGTGTTACACAAGAAATACTTGGTTTTAATGTCACTAATCAACGGGGGAAGTTTGATCTTTTATGACAGAGATATATCCTCATGTTTTGTCATTGTCTTTAAATCAGCTACAATGTGTGTTCTTTTACCTGCTTTTGCACTACGGCGTTCGGTCAGTGTAAACTGTATTTAAATGTGCAGATTTCTGTTCTGTAGATTTATATATTTGACAGGAAGACAGGAGGGTTGGGGTCTCACCGGTACTTCAGCAGGGTGTTCTGGGGGATCTGGTAGTTGGTCATCGGCTTCCTGAACGAGTAAACCTTCTGGAGGATGAACTCTCGGATCTTTGACACGGCCTGAAAGGAGGATAATAATAAGTCAGTTATAGAAGGCCGAGGGAAATAGAAAAATCAATCTGCAGAAACTTTGTGCTGCACATTTATGAAATACTGATGTCTCTGACTCCAGACGACCCGTCTGTGTGCGTGTCTCACCTTCAGCTTGAGGCGGTCCACGATGTCCTGGATGTCGGAGCAGGCCAGCGTCTCCCTGAAGCTCAGCTCTTTGGCGAAGTTGATCTTGTTGTTGAGCTCGTGCAGCTGCTCCAGGAAGTCCTGCTCCGTCACCGGACTGTCCAGGATGGTGCTGAACCGGGACACACGGGGGACACCGTCAGACCACCGCCGTCCCGCTCCTGGACGCCACAACAGGGTCCGCCCCCCCCCATACTTACGCGATCATGGCCCCGGGCACCACCAGCTCGTCCACCAGCTGGCTGAGGTGGCTGCGCACCGCCTGCCGGTTCTTCAGCCGGACGTTCATGCTGACCGACTGCTGCTGCAGCGTCTGGATCTCGCTGCTGATGGAGGACAGGTCGCTCTGGAAGCCGCTCAGCATGCCCTCCATGCGCTGGCAGGACGGCATAAAGATGCAATAAAATGACCCTCTCAGCCGGAACTTTATATAACGAATCACATCCGCCATCATAGAATAGAATAAACAGTCATATCATCTCTGGCTCTTGTCAACCTCAGCTGGTTGCTAGGCAACGGGAGCGGCTAAGGGGAAGGAGGTGGGATATGATGTCGCTAATAGAAATTCACCATGATCGACTTAATGGGAGAGGTTTTCTTTGTGATTGTGTGTGCGATAAAATCTTGTATCGTCCCGTCGGCAGCGAGTGACATCATCGTCTAAACCTTCACCGATTGGTTCGTTATCTGAGCAAGAGAAGCTGAATAACAGGGTTCCTACACCTTTATTCAAAGTCAAATTCAAGCACTAAAACCACAAAACGCAGGCGTCCTGGATGTTCTCCTGACTCAGAGTCTGACCTCATCATGCAGTGCATTGTGGGAGCAGGTCTTACCTCCAGTATGGAGTCGCAGGCAGTGATCTGGTTGTGCAGCAGAGCGATGTTCTGACTCTCCTTGATGTCTGACAGGAAAACTAAGAAACACATGTTCACCTCGCGTTCACTCCTCTGCCGTGACAGTGAGCCGGACAGCGTTTTGAAGTGATAATCACGATTATCCCAGTAAAAAACAAAATTAAGAGAAATAAAAAGTAATAAAAAATACACTGGACCATTTAGGTTCAAGTGGAGACGGAGAAAGAGTTTGTGAAGCAGCAGATGAAGGATACAGTCTTTGATGGAGGCCTGTTCGATCCTCTGCAGCTCCGACTCCACCTGTTTGGAATACTGACGGAGGTCCACGCCCTGAACACACACAGCAGAGAGACGCCGCCGTCACACATCCCATAATACACACGCCTCTGGAGCTGTGACATCACTCTACGGCCCCGCCGACATGTCGTCACCATGACAACTAACAACCATCACCACTGTCTTTGTCACATGACCAGAGTCTCACCGTCCGGAGCGCCTCCTTCACCAGGTCGTCTTCCAGGTTGGCCTGGATGTGAACTGCAGGAGACAAGAGAGGCGTTCAGGGCACATGGAAACATCCGGACAGAAACCTGCTGCAGGTTTAAGAAGCAGAATCACGCTTACTGTCCACTTCGTCCAGGATGAACTCGTCGGTGGTGAGGTCCAGCTCTCCCAGGTTCAGGTCTGTGATGTCACCGTCGGTGTTCTAGACAAAACAACCACAGACGTAACCATCACAACTCACCTAACTTTATTGTTTTGTTTCTATTTGAATGTAACTGTTTTTATTCTATTTAATGATTTTTAATGTAACTTTTACTGGTTTTATTGAATGAAAAAATGAATACTTTATTACAGACGTTTAATATAAAATAGATAAAAATAAAGACAATACAAATACAAAATTATTCTATTTAATGTAACTTTTACTGTTTTTATTCTATTTTAATGCAACTGTAACAGCTTTTATTCTATATAATGTAACTTTTTCTGTTTTTATTCTATTTTATTGTAACATTTCCAGTTTTTAATTCTATTTTAATTATTTTAATGTAACTTTAACTGCTTTAATTCTTACTTTAATCATTTTAAATGTCAAGGCTCTGTAAAACTCTCTGAATTGTCCTGTGTATTAATACTAATACACGTGAATCAAACACTGAAACACCTGCTCTCCTCACAGGTGACGTGCTACGTTGTTGTCACGGTGATGCGTTCAAGGAACTCTGTGTTCGGACGGGATGCTAACGGCTACATTAGCTTCTAGCAACAAGAACACACGAAATACGCACTCCGGAAAGATGATTGCTTTTTAAGACGTCATGGCTTTTTAAGTCCGTCTCACTAGCAGCTAGTCGGCTAAGTGTAACGTCACAGGTCGCTGGTGATGATGAATCCCGGGTGAGCGCTAACGCGATAAGGAATGACTACGAAGCGCAAGAACGGATGCATATTGTATTATTATTTTACTACAAATTGAAGATTCAAGCAGAAGACGTGAAACGTCACCTCGTCTTGTAGATACGCCATGGCGATGTCCGTCGAGTTCCCGGCTGTGTTTACATCGGGACCAGCCCCGACGGCTGCAGCAGCTACCTCCGCCATTACGGCCAATTTACGTCTCACGTTAAAGAGAGAGAAACAATACAAACGAACAGTTCCGCCTCGTCGTCACCGAAAACGAAGACGGCCCTGAGTTTACGAACAGAAGGGAATATATAAATACGATGTGAGCTAAATAAACTAAAACAAAATGAATTTGTGTTTATTTGGTGTAAAACATTAACGCATTTATAACATGATTTTGTTCCCTGTTACTCCGGTGTTGTAACTTTCTCGTCGGACAGATTGAAAACGACGGACTGGCTTCCGTTCGCGGACAGCGTGAAAGTATCGCGAGAACTTTGCCGCTTCCTCTTCGCACGCAACCAACTTCCAAGATGGTGAGAACAATTTCTGTCAACCCGGGACAAGATTTTAAATCTTCGATCATCTGGCTGTAAACTCATCCGTTTATTGCGTTTAGACGTTTAATAAATCTGGTACAGTCTGTGTGAGCGGATCGATGTTGAATTGTTGACATATTAGTCTCGAAAATGGACGAATTAACGCGGTTTACTGGCAACTCTTTGAGCTGAGGTGAACGGACCGATTCCAGCTAACTAGCGCGAGTTGTAGAGTGTTTTATTGTGTGATTGGCGTATACTTCACAACGTTACACAAGTGTTGTTATTTACTACGGAAGGCGGGCGGAACGAGTCAACTTTACCGGCGTTGACGTTGCAAAAACGCTGCTAGTTGAAGGCGGCGAGCTGTTGAAGCTAACTAGCCTCGTAGCATCCAATGGCAATGTGTTAGCATGTTTGGCTGCATGAGACATAACGTGCATGTGGAACAGGCTTTAAACGCGGATCAGATGAAGGTCCGGGGTCCGCCTGGTGGACTCTGGTGGTCTGAGTTGTTCTGAAGGTTTTAGAAGAGGAACTAAAGCTCCATTAGCTGCGCTAACTGGAGCCAAAATAACGTTAGCTGCAGAAGCACAAACACAATCTTTTTAAGACTGAATACTGGTTTTAAAGCTGCAGCGGTTGAAGTAAGTTTCTAAAGACACGCATACATGTTTGAGTGTGTTTTCAAGGTTTGAAAAGGTCTTGGATTTAGAATAAAGGTCTTGAAATGTGTGTTCTATGTAACATCATGTTGGTTGTTTAGAGGACAATAACATCTCATTTAATGTGATGAACAAGTGACATAATAAGTAGACTGAATACTGACCATTGGATTGATACAAATATGGAGTTTACCACAGCTGGAAGGGGCTGGAAAAGCATGGAAATGCTTGAGTTTGACTTTGTTAAAGGTGTAGGAGCCCTGCATATGTCTTGTTGCTAGTATTGATCGGATGGTAATCAACAGCAGGTTGACGTGTATGTCTTGTTTGTTTCCAGTCTCTAGTCATCCCTGAGAAGTTCCAGCACATTCTTCGTGTTCTCAACACGAACATTGATGGCAGGAGGAAGATCGCCTTCGCCATCACTGCCATCAAGGTGAGGTTTCCACTCTGGGGGGGGAAGTGCGGTGCTTTTTTGTTCGTACCTGTCGTCCCTCCTTGACGTCCCCGTCTCTCTCGTCTCAGGGTGTTGGCAGACGTTACGCTCATGTCGTCCTGAGGAAAGCCGACATCGACCTCAACAAGAGGGCCGGAGAGCTGACCGATGATGAGGTGAGTCTGGGGGATCTGTGGAGGCATCTAACGGAACTTCCTTTTCAGTTTAAAGCTGCCAGGCTGAAAGCTTCGGCCTGTTTATGGTAGATTTTGTTATTTTGCATCGATTGCCAGTAGGGATGAAAATGGGGGCTTTTTTTAGCATCTTTCTGCATGAATTTATTTCTGTTAACAAAATGTTGAAATGCTGGATTTGTCTTTTCAGGTTGAGCGTGTGGTCACCATCATGCAGAACCCTCGCCAGTACAAAATCCCAGACTGGTTCCTCAACAGGCAAAAGGATGTTAAGGATGGCAAATACAGCCAGGTGGGTTGGCGTTGAATCACACGTAAGAAGTCAAGTTATATGAGTAGAAGTAAACAGCCTTTACTTGAGCTGCTGATTCAGAGACGCAGGTTTTTAAAGAGGATTCAGATCCGACGGATCAGGAATGTGGTGACGCCGCATGCTTCACGTGGCGTTGAGATGATAGAACGCTCTGCTGTCGCTTTCAGGTCCTCGCTAACGGTCTGGACAACAAACTGAGAGAAGATCTGGAGAGGCTGAAGAAGATCCGGGCTCACCGTGGTCTCAGGCACTTCTGGGGGTAAGAGATCTGGTCCAGTCTGCGTCCCCTTTTTACTGTTAAACCACGCATCATATGTTGGGTTTGGTTTTATTTATATATATATATATATATATATATATAGTTGGAGGAAAATGTTTCTGAAAATGCAACTGATTTAAAAATCTTAAGTGATGTCAACCTTTTAAAACAGACTCGTTCAGGGAAGCGTGTAATTTTCACCGCCCTTTACTACCACGCCTGAAAACCCATCACATGACCTTTCACGTACACCGGGCAACGCTTCTAATGCGCCTGCTAGTTGAGTTGTTTTCTTCTGGAAAAGTGTCACATGGCTGATGAGACCCAATGAAGAAGCCACCAGTGTTTCTGCTCAGCCAGACAAAGAAACGTCTTAGTTTTTCAGGAATCCTAAAACGCTAAAGTAGTCTGGATGTTCGGTGTAAACGCAGCACGAGTTGCTCTTTTTAAAACTAAATGCAGTGGAAACGGTTTCTTTTTAAAATATTAACTGTGTCGTCTCTTCCTTCCAGTCTGCGTGTGCGCGGTCAGCACACCAAGACCACCGGCCGCCGCGGTCGCACCGTCGGTGTGTCCAAGAAGAAGTAGAATCCCATCTTCCCGTTTTGTTTCAATAAAAGCTCAAAAGTTGGAAATCTGTCCGTTTCTTTTTAAACAAACTGGTCCAGGTTTTGGCTTCTGTGTCATTTTCATTTTGTTGAAGCGCTTCTCTTATGATTTTAATCTTTGACAAAAACACATCATCCATAAAATCTGGACACAGGGCTGGTACGGGTGCTGGAAATCCTTGAAAACACTTGAGTTTTAGTGTGGTGTTTCCAAGGTGTGAAAGTGCTTGGATTTAGACTAAAGGTGTATAAATGTGTGTTGTATGTGATGACATCTATGATAGAACAGAGAAAAGAAGATCTCCATATTTGAGGGACTGAAAACAGCATTTTGTGACATTTCTTTATGAAAAATGACTTTTGATGATGAACAGATGATGAAAATAGTTGGTGATTATATTTCTGTGGATCTGTTAGTGGAATTAGTTTTCCTTTCATTTGTGGTCCTTCTGTAAAAAGCTGTCTCCAAACATCATGTTGGTTGTTTAGAGGACAATAACATCTCATTTAATGTGATGAACAAGTGACATAATAAGTAGACTGAATACTGACCATAGGATTGGTACAAAGATGGAGTTTACCACAGCTGGAAGGGGCTGGAAAAGCATGGAAATGCACCTTGAAATGTGCTTGAATTTGACTTTGGACATCAAAGCTAGAAATGAATGAATATTCTGTATCGATGCCGTTAAACGGTGTAAAATTCTGCATTCAAAACCACATCTTATTTTTGACATCAAAGAGTTTAAGTTTATTGTGCTGCATCGCTGACAGAACGTAGAAGTACACAACAAAAGGGAAGGAAATATTTCATTACTCATACAAATACAAGAGAAGTATGGTTGAACTTAAACGGTTGCAGGAAATCTATAAAGTGCATAAAGAAATTAACTCGGGTTGAATCCAGCTGAGAATTATGGCTTTTTTAAAAGATGCAAAGTTTGAAATGTTGAGATTTATGTGAAATGTAAAGTGGGTGTTACAGCTACATCGTTAAAAGGTGGAAAAAGCTTAAATTGTGAATCTTATTAAAATATAACAGACAACTTCAAAGGTCCCTGTACATCTTTGTAGCTCTTCCACGTTTAAAAAGAATAAAACGAGCAAAGGGACCTCGCACATACTTCTCTTCTTATAACGAGGCTTTGAAGAAACACCTCCTCACCAACTGAAATATTGCTGCTAAAATGTGTCGACACCCTGTCCCACCCCAGTGCATGCTGGGATAGGCACCAGCCCTTTTACACGATAAGCATGTTTAGAAAAAAATCGGCGGGTGCGTTTTTGCAGGAATCCGGTTCGTCTTTAAAGCTTGTGCACGTTTAAAAGCTGCGTTTCTGAAGCTTTAGTTTAGAAGCGAAATCAGTGACCCGACGTGTCCGAAGTCTCATCGGATTTCAAAATACACAGATTTTATTTATTTAACTCCGAACAAATACGTGAAAAGAAAAGTAAAAATCACTGACTGATTAGATTGTTATTTCTCTGATCTTACTGGAGAAATATTAAGATGCCTAAAGTCTTTACAGCTTTAATATTTAACAATTTCCTGAACAACAAAATACAGACTTATGGAGAAATAATCCGACAATCATCACTGACCTACTAGACATGTCTGTAGTTCCTCTTTTATTTGGGGCCGTCGGCAACGAGCACCTGGACCCCCCGACGAGGTGTAGCCTCCAGCCAATCAGCAGCCTCATTCTCATTCCCCGGGTAGGACAGGCCCTACACAGAGAGAGGGAGCAGGCAGGCCACCGCAGGATGAAGCCACTCAACATTCGGCACCTTCCCCCGCAGGTCCGCGAAGTGATGCGGACGTGTCGATTTGTGCTTCGGAACCGTCGTGAAATAATCAGAAAATTAACGTTTGGATTCTTTCCGATTCGTGGCTTTCATCTCGTATAACGGCCGACTTTAACGGAGACGGCATGTTTAAAGACGTAAGTAGAGTTGGCGAAACATTTCAAACCAAATAACTGATGAGTTTAGATTATTAGTCACGTTTAGATCAAGACATTCACGGAAATCTATTTGTCAGGAGAAAGAAAAGATTTGTTGAGGACTTACACAATGATTGGACTGGACACGATTTTAATTACTGCATCAAAATAAAATAAATAAAAAACATAGTGTTAACTTACAAAAAAGTCAATTAATGTAGATACTATTTAAATATCGTGACTAGGTTTAAATTTAGACGTACAACCTCACGATGTCATTGACGTAGAAAGTCAAAACTTTGTAGAATTTGAAGTTCTCATATTCAGTTATTTTACCTTCAAAAGATGCCAATTTGAATGTTGTATTAGGCGTCAGGATTTGAGTTTGAGGAACGATCCTATTTGCTGAAACACAATCTTTTCTAAAACGGTGCTAAAAACGAATTCAAAGTATTTTCAAATGTGTTGCAGTTAAGAATTTGAAGAAAAAACAACAACAACAAAAAAGAAAATCCGGGAAAGAAATCCTGCTTTTCATCTTCAGATTAACAGCGAAGATTATTAATCCCACATCTCCCCCCGATAGCCGCTCACGGACGTCATCTTCAAAACGAAGGCTGGTTGTTTGGCAAGCGCACTAAGCAAAGATCTACCAGCTGGGTTAAAATCCTCCTTCAGGCCGGACGTTTCAGGTCTTAACACGGGAAAAAGAAGAAGCGTGACTAGCGACGAGCGGCTCGGCCTCATCCCTCCTTCTGAGCCGGAGGAGACTTCTGCTGTTGTTGTTGTGGTTGTTGGTCCTTGGTGGGAGCGTAGTAGAGCTCCAGAGGCTTCCTCACCTTCCAGTACTTCTCGTTGACCAACTCCAGAGTCAGAGAGCCGTTCAGCGTCTGGAAGGGAAGAAACGAGGGAAGAGCTGAATAAAAAGGAAACAAACGGGGGAGTTTCTTCTGTACAAAGTGGAGAACTAATTCCATCAGTGTTTCCTGGGGATCATTAGGACTCACGGAGAACTGGCCTCCCCTCGTCATGATGTAGATGGTGTACTGTTTCTCACTGATGTTCCTCAGACTCGAACCCTCTCCGCCACCCGCCGCACCTCCGGTTTCTCCCACGTCCTCTCCTCCTCCTCCTCCTCCTCCTCCTTCCTCCCCCTCTCCTCCTCTGCTCTCAGTCTCTCCGCCGCCGGTTTGCCTGTCCTCCAGGGCGATGCGCAGAGCGAGGTATTTGGACAGATGGTCCACCGTGGCGTTCGCCGTCGTCTTCACGTATCTGCAAAAGGAAGAACGTTCAACTGTGAGAATACAAGAAAGATATCAGAGCAAATATAAGGAAACAAATGCCGGTTCCTACACCTTCTCCAAAGTCACATTTCAGCACTTTTCAAGGTGCATTTCCATGCTTTTCCAGCCCCTTCCAGCTGTGGTAAACTCCATATTTGTACCAATCCAATGGTCAGTATTCAGTCTACTTATTATGTCACTTGTTCATCACATTAAATGAGATGTTATTGTCCTCTAAACAACCAACATGATGTTTGGAGACAGCTTTTTACAGTGACTTGAAGACAACCTGCATTTAATGAGGTTTATTCTCTTTACTTTTGACAAAAATGTCCTAAAGTCCAACCTGACGGGCATCATGCTAATTATTTTTTTAGATTAATTTACAACAGTATGGTTTTTATAATCCTGGAGGGAGACTGTGTTCCGGTCTCACCTGGTCTGGTTGTAGTCCTCGGCCTGGACCAGCTCCGGGTGCGGTCTGAACACCAGCTCGATCTCCGAGGCCGGCCCCTCTTTGTTGCGCCTCAGCGACGGCGTGAGGCTGCCGACGCTGTCCGCCTCGGCCCCCGAGCCGTCGTCGGATGCCCGCGGCCGCTTGCGACTCGGCCCGGCCTCCGAGGGGGTCTGGCCGGGGGGCAGGGGGGCGTGCGAGGGCGCCGAGTCGTGAGACAGGTGGGAGCGAGCGTCGCCGTTGTCTTCGCCGCCGCTGAAGGTGGTGTTGTCGCTCTCCTGGGTCGGCTTCTTCACCCGGTGGTTCCTGATGGACACAAGATTCAGGTTCAAGTCAGGAACAGATCTCAGATATGTTTTAATTACTGATGGCCCCCCCCACACCTCTCAGACCTGTAGCGGGCCTGCTGCCCCCGGTGGTCTCCCCTCTCCCCCCCAAACCTCTCAGACCTGTAGCAGGCCTGCTGCCCCCGGTGGTCTCCCCTCTCCCCCCCACACCTCTCAGACCTGTAGCGGGCCTGCTGCCCCCGGTGGTCTCCCCTCTCCCCCCCACACCTCTCAGACCTGTAGCGGGCCTGCTGTCGGAGCCCCTCCTCGATGCTGGAGCTCAGCGCCTCCTTGTTGTGCAGCCTGTTGAGCCGTTCCAGGACGCGGCGCTGGTGGGCCTCGTACTCGTCCCGACTCGGGTAGATCTTGGAGATCAGCGCGTCGAAGTTCGAGTCTCGGCGCAGCGAACGCCTGGAGACCAGCTTCTTCCTGCAGGTCGGACACTCTTTGTTCCTGGGGGAGTAGATCAGTTTAAGAGTTATAGCAGCATTATAATGAATGATAAGACTTTATTTTGTCCACGCGGCGGTCCGTGACTCACCCCGATCGCAGCGCCGTGACGATGCAGTCGGAGCAGAAGCGGTGCAGACACTCTTTGGTGGTCATGGTGTTCTTCAGCATGTCCAGACAGATCGGACACATCAGCTCGCTGTGCAGAGAGCGAGGAGACACCGCCACCTCCGTCCCATCCATGATCGCCTCCTAACAAATAAACAATTTGTCAAGTGTGATGAAAAGAATGAGCACAAACACAAACTAACAAAGCAGTGTTGTTGTTTTTTACCTGAGGGCTCCTGTGAAGCTCATACAGGCTCAGCTCCCAGGACTTACTGGGAGTCTGGATGTTCACTGGAGCCGCCATGACGACTGGGGACAGTCCTCACCAGACCTAGGAGACACACACACACACGCACACACACACGCACACGCACACGCACACACACACACTACATATTTGTATCAATCCAATCCTCAGTATTCAGTCTACTTATTATTGCACTTGTTCATCACATTAAATGAGATGTTACTACTACTTTCTTATCTATAATATAGATAGATAGATAGATAGATAGATAGATAGATAGATAGATAGATAGATAGATAAAACATCACCAAATAAAATCCTGTAATATTATTCTGCATCATTTCTCCTTTTATATTTACTACTATACTTAAGTACACTGTAGTGCCAATACCTGTGTACTTTGAGTATACGTTGACTGCAGTATTACTACTTGTACTTTAGTTAAAGTACTGTGAAATTACAGAACAAATAACAATCTTCGTTGTCGTAAACACACTGAGCATCAAACTTCCTATATGGGGGGGGGGGGGGGGACTCGGTTTCAGTCAATAAAGAAGTTTGCAAAGTTGGATTTACACCTACATAGCGAGGACGTCACATTCCTTCCTTGGAAGTAGAGTAACAGGAGAAAAAACGCTGGAAATCCAAGTAGAAACTCACCTGACGTTCAGCGGTAACTGACGGCCAGCTGACCCGAGGAGACCCCCCTCCCCCGCAACAAACACACACACAGCTCCCCCGAAAAGGCCCCGTAAATATCCGTGCTAACGACGGCTCCGGCGGGGCTCCGGCGGGGCTCCTGCTGACGCCGGCGGCGGACTGCTGTTTAGTCACGGTTGGGTCTCGCTCGAAGACAAAAGAAGCCACAAAAGACGAAGAGCAGCATTATTTCCCTCCCCGAGCTACCGCGGCTAGCTAACGTTAGCAGTGGCCATCTTTCTTCTTCTTCTTCTTCTTCTTCTCCCGGAACAGACTCTTCCCCACCGCCAGGGACGCGTCTCCCCTTTCTCTGCTGCAGTGACCCCTAGCGGCAACTGAATCTAATTAGATAGATAGATAGATAGATAGATAGATAGATAGATAGATAGATAGATAGATAGATAGATAGATAGATAGATAGATAGATAGATAGATAGATAGATAGATAGATAGATAGATAGATGGATGGATGGATGGATGGATGGATGGATGGAAGGAAGGAAGGAAGGAAGGAAGGAAGGAAGGAAGGAACAATGTGAGCAGAGTGATCAGACAAATCCATGAAAATCAAATATATTTAATGTGACCAGATCACGAAACAGACCGCCCTAGTGCCTTTGTATCTATTTATGATTTTTTTTTAAATAACGCTTATTGCCTCCACGTTGACAACAGGAGCGTTATATAGCTCCTTTCATTCTTACCTTTCACAATAAAAGCCTGAGACGTATAGATACGCACAGGGTGAGGCACACAGCATCGTCACCCCAGCCGACTGTTCACCCCCACTCCCCTCCGGGAGGCGTTACAGGTCTCTCCGCACCCGGACCAGTTAATACACAGCACATATCTGTACATAGTGTACATATCTCTCTGCATTGTTCATACTGCATATTTATTCTGCTCTTATAATGTTACATACATATGTCATATATGATTTATTTACTTGTCTATACTGCTCACATTGCACTTATTAATTCTCTTTCACCGTAAAAAAAACAACTAACAGTCGCACTTTTCTTTTGCATTGGTCAAATGACAACGGAAAAACAGTTCAATGTCCTTTCTACTCCTGTGATTTTAACATTGAGGTATTGCTACTTTTATTCGAGTAAAAGAGGTTCATACTCATTTAAATACCAATGCTTGATTTGCTGCTCACTAAGCCACTTAAAAATGACCTTCTGTAATTAAATTGCAACTTTTTTTTAGTCATGAGTCACTCTATAATGTGACATTGTGTTTTTTAAACTGTGAAAGGCGTTTCACAAATGAAGATTCCTGCCCTCCATTGTGCTCCAAAAGAGAAGGAACATTTGAAACAATAGCTCCGGTTTTAATGAACAGCAATGAGGGAGTGTGGCAGTGTCATGACCAATGACTTTGCATCGTCATGGAATGATATGTGGAATGTTCTAATTGATTGGTATTTCCTCGCCTGCGCCACACCTCGCGGTGGTGCCGCCCCTACAGGAATGTGGCTGAGTCGGGCCAGAATACCCCCACGGCGCTCATCTCCACTCATTTCACACTGGAGAGATGTGCTGGTGTTGTTTGTGTAGAATGACAGAGCAGTTTCAGAGGTGGCTCGAAGGGCATAAATCAGAGGTCTTCAACAGACGTCGCTAGGATTTAAAGACGGGGGTTTAGCCCATCTTTTTAGTACTGTATTAGAACTGCACAACAACCAGTGAAGAAGTTAGTAACAAGTTAAAGGCACATTGTCTTCCATGCGCTTCTGTTGAACAAGTGTTACTGTCATGTTAACTTTAAGACACATTAAAGCTGCATACTGTGATACCATATCTAATTCCTCTCTCCATTAAATACGCTGCAGGTCTGAAGAATGTACTTTAATTACTGTAGATTGGTTCATTCAGAGTGTGCTTCTGCTCAGTCATGTTTCTGTCATAAAGTATACAGTAGAATAAACCAAGACTGGTTTTAAAGGTCACAGTAATCTCACAACATAAATGTGAACTTTACCCAAATAATTGTATTAATATGTATTTATTCTGTATTTATCCCAGCAAAATGAGGATACAGTTGCTGTAAAAATACAAAAAAAAAAGATGTTTACAAGCCCTGCGATAGACTGGCGACCTGTCCAGGGTGTACCCTGCCTTCGCCCAATGATTGCTGGGATCGGCTCCAGCCCCCCCGTGACCCTGAATATAGGATAAGCGGTAGACAATGGATGGATGGAAGATGTTTACAGAAATTCATCTTTCTAAAGTATATTCTTTCTACAGACTATGATGCTATAATTCTAAAACTCTATGTATACCCTTTCATCGGTGTGAGGTTATTCTGAAAATAAAGGCAACAAAATAAATAAAAAATAAAAAAGCCAAGGTTTCTGTAACAAAACTACTTACTGTAGTTAGGTTGAGCAACGAATCTAGCTTTAGTCAACGAAACAACTGTAAGCTTTTGGCAACTAGACATCTCTGTTAGTTTTAGGAAACAAAACAACCTATTTAGAGGTTTAGGCAAAAAGAAGAAGAAAAAAAAAATAGCTTTAGGAAACAACTAAGCTAGTCCACAAAACTACTTTTGCTTACCAATAGTAGCTATTATTACAATTGTTGCGTTGATATTACATTAGCCCGCAACAACATAACTGCATAGCAAAGCCTATTAATTAATGGAGAGGCCTGTTTTCTGGGTCCCCCCCTTCCCGGCACGTACCACTTTACCCACTCTCTGGGGGGAAGGGGGAGGGGCGTGGTAGCTGACTCGGGAAAAGATGGTGATACTTTAGCGTCAAAACTACTATCAAAACTGTCAAAACTACGAGCAAAGCTCTCTGGCGCCTAAAGAAGGAAGAAAAGGGAGGAAAAACGGGCACAATGAGGTACAGTAATGTTAATGTGACGGCGTTAATAGTTTATTACGTTGATAGTAACTTGCTAGCTATTTTTGGGACGTTAGCGCAACGGTGTTGGCTAATCTATAAATAGCGTTTATCCCGCCTTAGATACATCCGGGACATTAGTAACGTTAGGGCCTGTTGGCTGCGTCGGACATTTTGATATACATCCCGTTTGCCCTGCTTGTTATAGTTAATTACTATGCTAATCGTTTTCCACCCTCCTTGTATACGCAATGGTTGTACGCCAATGGTTTATTGTGTTACAGTTTATACTGTAGTTTATACATAAGTGTGTTAAAGTGTTCATCATTGGTTGTGAATGCAGGAGGCATAAACAAAACAAAGTCTTTATTTTTCTACTTATTACATCTTCCGGGTCAGAAAGTTTGGCCTTTAACTCCTTCAACATTTTTCAACGTATTCACTCCATTCAAACACAGAATATTAATCTCAATTTGGAATCGACCGTGGCTATTTTTCTAATTGATATCATTCATAATTTCAGAGATATTTTAACATTTTTCAACAATTTTTTCCCATTCAACCAGAATATGTCATCTTAAAAGAATCCTCAATATTCACACTTTTTCAAGGCTCATCTTGTCATTCACACTTATGATAGAAACTCAAACATTCAAACCGTGAAACATGCACAAAGATTAGGACTTTCTCACATGAATTCAACTTCATGTCACAACATTCATACTTTTTCACACAGTCGCAGTATTACTGTATTGGTCACTTAGCTTTTTAACAAACCCTGCTTTATTCCACAGTTTTTTTTTATATATTCTGGATAATATTAAAAGTTTTCAAAGACAGCAATCCGCATTTGGCTTCAGCTTGTCAACAGGAAGCGTTCACAACCGCAAGTTCTTCAGAACTTGCCTTCTCTAGTTACTGTTAATACTCCATAACTTAGCTTCCCCATATATTTCAACTACGTGTGTCATAACTTTTCTTGTACTTTTTAAAATGTTGGTCTCACATACGTTCTCTTCTCTCTTCAGATGCACTTTTCAAAATATTTGAACCCCGAACCCCTGTAAACCCTGGTCTACCAGCAGACGCCTTCTCCCCCTCAGCACAGCCCAGTGATGCAGCATCAGGTGACCCCTCAAACCTCTCTTTAATTAAGGTTTTCTTGTTTTTTATTCTGTATGTTTATTAGAGCCATAATTTGGTCAGGTGTGCTTTACAACAGCGAAGTCATTCAAATGATACCACCACAAATAGAATCTGAATCTGTGAGGAAACGCTGAATTTAAATGTCTTAACTGGTTTCTTATATCTTATATTGTGCAATACCTTATTTATATTTGTATTTTATAATTTATTTTATGTCACTTGTTTCTAATAGCTATTTAGTTTGTCGTTTATTTTCTTTTTCTTTTTCTCTCATCTATTTCTCCTGTTTGTTTTATTGCTCTTGAAACGGACTTTTACTGCTTTTATGCTATTTTAATTCTATACTTTACGCACATTGAATTGCCTTGTTTATGAATGGTGCTATAAAAATGACCTTTGCCTCGTAGCCTTTGCAGTACAGGTGTCAGGAGGCCGGCGTTCAATTCTTCAAGTCTTTATCTTGAAGTTACATTGGTGGTTTGTTTTCCGTACTTATGCTACTTTCTTTATGTTCCACTTGAATTCATGTTTTATTTTAAGCCCAAACATGATATTTTTTTAGAACCTAAGCCAGTGTGTGTGTTATTTATATCCCCAGAGGTAATTTTTAAGTTTGGCGTCTTTGAAAACTTGCAGTTTGAGCTGCTAATGGAGGGGTTGAATGAAACAGAATGAGGAGTTCAGATATTATTTGTTTATTGATTGGGAAGTGAGCATGTTCTTCTATAATTTACAATCACGGACATTCACAATAAACGATATAATAAGCTATTTACACAATATCATAGAATCACAATGTTTCCTTCAATATTGAGAACATAATTTCAATGACAAACATAATTGTGACAACCGCTTACACACACATACACGCACACACACACATCGTGAGTACAATATCCTGAAATTAATTGAGAGATCATTTTTCTGTTGTTCACTTGAACTTGTACAATCTAACTCACTCATGCACACAATAAATATGATAATAAATACAATTGTTTACACCGGTTCAAGAGATTAAATATGAGCTTTGCCTCTATTATTGATTAGTGAAAGGAAGTACGTTTTGATCACTGTACCCAGAGTTAGAGGACTGCTTGACCCTCCTTCCGCTGACTTTGAAAAAGAAAATGATTAAATTATACACATGATAATTTGGATAAGTATAATAATACATTCAAATAATAACTACATCTTTGCATTCAGCTGGTACTGGTGCTGATGTTGCTGTGCGGTGTTGCCCCTTATAGGAGCACGGCAGCGATGACTGCAACTGTGACAGAAATGAGACTGAGTCTGTTGTTGATTGCAGCTGCCGTGGTTGCTCCTCCGCCTCCTCCTGCTGCTGCTGTTGTTGTTGTTGTTGTTGTTGTTGCTGCTGTTGTTGTTGTGGTTGTTGCCGTTGTGTCTGTGCGTAATACCATTTGATTTGCTGAAAATCCTGCAGCTCTTGCTGCTGTTGCTGCCGCCACTGCCGCTGATGTGACTGTTGTTTGGTTTTGTGGTGGTGTTAATGCCAATATTATTGAATTTTCTACCATCATGAGTGTTGATGTTGTCATCTCTGCCACCCCCATTACCCCTGATATTAATGCATGCTCTGCCGCTGTTGTGTTGCTGTCTGAGCTCAGTGCTGTTAGGCCGCTTTTAATTCTTTCAACTTCTAACATTCTGCCTCTGGTTTCTGCCAAAGCTACTGTAAACATGTCTTGTGTTGAATTAGAAGATGCTGCATTGTTTGCTGCCACTACTGCTGCATTTGCGGCAAGTGCAGCATTGTGTGACATCAAGGCCATTTGCGCTTTGCGCTTCCCAAGGGATTCTGGTGTTGTTACTGATGCTGCTTGTATTGCTGCTAGTGATGCTTCCGTTGCTGCTCTTGCGGCTTTACTTGCTTCTTGTAATGCAGCCGCCAGTGACATCTGTCCGTTTGCAAGTGCCTTGGCAGCATCTGCTGCTGATTGTGAAGCTATTGCTGCCCTTCCTGCTGCGGCTTTTGCTGATGGTCCAGCAGCAACTGCTGCTGCTGCTGCTGTTGCTGCTGCTGCCGCTGCCGCTGCTATCTGCCCTGACACTGCGAGTTCCTTTGCCTTAGTGTCTCCTAGTGCTGTCGTCACAGTTGGGTTTGCCGCTGGTCCTACTGTAGTAGTACTTATCGTTGGTGTTGTACTTGTGGTTGTCATTGCTGCCTTCACTGTTTCTATTGCAGATTTTGCTGCTGCTTCAGCTATTGAATTCATTAGTTGTGTGTTGTTTGCTGCTATAACACCGGCCATATTTACTGCTACATCTCCTGTTAGTTCCGCTAAACCTGCAACTGTCTTTGCTTTGGCAATGGCTGAAAGTGTTGCCGCTGGTAATGCTGCTGCTTCTGCTGCTCTGAGGGCTGATAATGCAGCTTTTGCTGCTTCTGACACATTCTTTGCAACTTCTGCAGTTGCTGCAATTGCTTCTGGTGTTGCTCTTCCTGAGGCAATAGTTGCTACTATTTCTGCTGCTTTTCTTGCCACCATTGCTGCTTGTCTTGTTGCATTTGCTCTTTCTGAAGGCTGTGCTCCCACTGCTGCTTGCTCTGCTGCAATTGCTGCTTGCTCTGCTGCAACTGCTGCTTGCTGTGTTGTCTGTATTACAAATTGTATAGGTATTGGTTGTCCTCTTGCCAATAAACCAGCAACTGTAGAGGCGGCGTCTGCAGCTTTTACTGCTTCGGATGTTGGACTGCTGTCTGCTCCAGCAGCTTGTGCTGTTGAGGCTGCTAGTGCTGTCGCTGCTGCTGCTGCTGCTGTGGCTGCTGCTGTTGCTGCTCTAATTTGTCCCTCTGATGGTGCAGGTGTTGTTCCATTGGTTGTTGTCTGTGTGATGTCTGCACGTGGGAGTGCGGCTTTTGCAGCTGTTGCTGTTGCTTCTGCAGCTCCTCTTGATGCAGCCGCTGCTGCGTCCAATATTGCTGCCATTTCCTCTGTTGTTGCTGTTCTAGTTGCTAATGAGGCTGTCATTGCTGTTGCTCTTGCCATTTCTGCTGCTGCTTGTGCTGCTGATATTGATAGTGCTGCTGTCCCACTGGAGGATGCTAGTAATGTTGCTAATATCTGTTTTGCAGCTGCTGATTTTTCAGCCAGTAAGTTTGCAGCTTCTGCAGCTCTCGCAATTGCGGTTATATTACCGGAGACGGCCATTGTTACTGCCGCTGCTGCTTCTTCAGAGACCTGTGCTGCCATTGATGATACATTTGCTAGAAGTGCAAGTGCTTCTACTTGTGATGCTGGTGCTGATTGTGCTTCTCGCACTGCTGCTGCTGCTGCTAACTTTGCGGCTTCGGCAGCCTTCCTTGTGCCTTCTGTTACAAGGATTGGTATACTTGCATTTCTGGCAGCTGTGGCTGCTTCCATTGCCTTAATAACTGCTTCTTTTGCAGCTGGGGATGATGTTGCTCCAGCTGCTGTTGATGTGGCCCCTGCCGCTGCTCCTGCTAAAGAAGCTGCTGCTGATGCTACAGAAGCGAGTGCCTCTCTCACCCTGGTTGCTGCTCTTGGTGCCAGTGTTGGTGCTGTTGTTGTTGGCGGTATTGTTGTCGTAGGTGTAGTTCTATCTGGCGTTGCTGCTGCTGCTGTTGAGGCTGTAGATGCTAATACTGAGGCAAGAGCTGCTGCTCTTGCTGCATTTATTGCCTCTTTGGTATTATTTGTGGATGCTGCTGCCAAGTCAGCTGCTTGTCCGCTTGATGGTGCTGCAACAACTTCTGCTGCTGTTTCTGCTGCTGTTGTAGTTCTGTTTGCAGTTTCTGCTGACATGGCTGCTGCTGTCTTGGCTGCTTCTATTGCTAATTTTAAAGCAGCTGCTGTTTCTGCTGGTATTGGTCCTGTGGATGTTGCTGTAAGTAATGCTGTCAGTGCCTTTGCTGCTACTTCTGCCTCTTTTCCTGCAATTTTCGCAGCTCTTATGGCTGCTGCTGCAGCTTCTGGTGTTGTATCTGATCCTTCAATGTTTGTTGCTAATCTTGCTGCCGTTGCTGCTGATGTTGCTGCTGATGCTGCTTTTATTGATGCAGAAAGTGCTTTCTGTGCTAATGCTGCCGTTGCTGCTGGTGCTTCTGTCACTGCTTCTATTGCTGCTAATGCAGCTGCTGATGCTGCATCTGCTGCAACTGTTGATGCTTCTGCTGCCGCTTTTGGTGTAATATTCCCGTCTGATAATGCTTGGGCAGCCGCAACTGCTGCTAGTGCAGCTGTTGAAGCATTTTCTGCAGCTGCAAATGATTCACCAGCAGCGGTTGCCGCTGTTGCTGCTGCCACAGCTGCCACAGCTGTGGCTGCAGCTGTTGCTGCTGTGGCTGCTGCCGTTGCAGAATGAGCAGCTTTTGGTAGCGGTAGAAGTGATGGTGTTGTTGGCTGTGTTGCAGAAACAGATGCTGCTGAAGCAACTGCTGCTGCTGCTGCTGCTTTTCCTGCAACTGCAGCTGCTTTTGCGGCTGTTGTTGCTTTTTTAGCTGCTTCGACTGCCCTTTGAACTGCTGCGCCTGTATCTGTTGCATTGACAGTATGAGCGGCAGCATCTGCAGCGTTTTCTGTTGCTGTTTCGGCAGCTAATATTGATAGTTGCATTATTGCTGTTTCTGGATTTGCTCCAGCTGTTTGGTTTATAGCTGCTGCCAATGCTGCTCGTAGTGCTGCTAGAGCTATTTCTGCATCTGCTGCTGCCAATGTTGCAGCTGCTGTAGCTGCCTGGGCACTTTGTGCTGTTGTTGCAGTTGCACCCATTTCTGCTGCCGCTGCTGCTTTATCTGCTGCAGCTGATGCATTTGATGATGCCTCTGTGATCTTTCCTGCTACGTCTGCTGTTGAACCTGGTACAGTTGCAATTGCTGTTTTCGCTGCATTTATTGCCATTTTGGCTGCCTCTGTTGCATTTCTTGCGAGTTCTGCAGCCATTACTGGTGAAATTGATCCATTTATTGCTGCTGCAGATGCTATTGCTGCACGTTGCGCGGCTGCAGCAGCAGCTTGTGAAGCTAATGCTGCTTGTAAAGCGGCTGGTCCGGTACTGGCTGCTGCTACTGCTGCTGATGTTGCTGCGGCTGCTGCTGATATGGCTGCTGCTAATGCTGCTGCTGATGAACTTGCTGCGGCTGCTTTCTGTGATGGTGTTGGAGTAGTTGTCACTGGGGTTGTTGTTATTGGAAATTTATCAGAAAAAACTGCAGCAGCTGCAGCTGCAGCTGCGTCAGCTGCTCTTGCTGCTTTCCTAGCTGCTTCTGAAGCCTTCTCAGCTGCTGTTTGTCCAGTTGTTGTGTTTGCAGCAGCTGTTGCGGCTTCTGCTGCGTATTCTGCTGCTAACGTTGATTGTTTAGTTGTTGCTGTGTCTGTGTTTGGTCCACTTGTTTGGTTTATAGCTGCTGCCAATGCTGCTTGTAGTGCTGCTAGAGCTGTATCTGCATCTGCTGCTGCCACTGTTGCAGCTGCTTCAGCTGCCTGTGCACTTTGTGCTGTTGTTGCAGTTGCACCCATTCCTGCTGCCGCTGCTGCTTTATCTGCTGCAGCTGATGCATTTGATGATGCCTCTGCAATCTTGCGTGCGACTTCTGGTGTTAATGCTGGTGCTGTTTGCAGTGCTGTTTGCGCTGCATTCAATGCTACTTTTGCTGCCTCTGTTGCATTTCTTGCTAGTTCTGCAGCCATTACTGGTGATATTGATCCATTTATTGCCGCTGCAGATGCCATTGCTGCACGCTGTGCGGCTGCAGCAGCAGCTTGTGAAGCTAATGCTGCTTGTAAAGCGGCTGGTCCGGTACTGGCTGCTGCTACTGCTGCTGATGTTGCTGCGGCTGCTGCTGATATGGCTGCTGCTAATGCTGCTGCTGATGAACTTGCTGCGGCTGCTTTCTGTGATGGTCCTGGAGTAGTTGTCACTGGGGTTGGTGTTGTTGTCAATATAGCAGAAACAGCTGCTGCAGCTGCAGCTGCAGCTGCGTCAGCTGCTCTTGCTGCTTTCCTAGCTGCTTCTGAAGCCTTCTCAGCTGCTGTTTGTCCAGTTGTTGTGTTTGCAGCAGCTGTTGCGGCTTCTGCTGCGTATTCTGCTGCTAACGTTGATTGTTTAGTTGTTGCTGTGTCTGTGTTTGGTCCACTTGTTTGGTTTATAGCTGCTGCCAATGCTGCTTGTAGTGCTGCTAGAGCTGTATCTGCATCTGCTGCTGCCACTGTTGCAGCGGCTTCAGCTGCCTGTGCACTTTGTGCTGTTGTTGCAGTTGCACCCATTCCTGCTGCCGCTGCTGCTTTATCTGCTGCAGCTGATGCATTTGATGATGCCTCTGCAATCTTGCGTGCGACTTCTGGTGTTAATGCTGGTGCTGTTTGCAGTGCTGTTTGCGCTGCATTCAATGCTACTTTTGCTGCCTCTGTTGCATTTCTTGCTAGTTCTGCAGCCATTACTGGTGATATTGATCCATTTATTGCCGCTGCAGATGCCATTGCTGCACGTTGCGCGGCTGCAGCAGCAGCTTGTGAAGCTAATGCTGCTTGTAAAGCGGCTGGTCCGGTACTGGCTGCTGCTACTGCTGCTGATGTTGCTGCTGCTGCTGCTGATATGGCTGCTGCTAATGCTGCTGCTGATGAACTTGCTGCGGCTGCTTTCTGTGATGGTCCTGGAGTAGTTGTCACTGGGGTTGTTGTTGTTGTCAATTTAGCAGAAACAGCTGCAGCAGCTGCAGCTGCAGCTGCGTCAGCTGCGTCAGCTGCTCTTGCTGCTTTCCTAGCTGCTTCTGAGGCCTTCTCAGCTGCTGTTTGTCCAGTTGTTGTGTTTGCAGCAGCTGTTGCGGCTTCTGCTGCGTATTCTGCTGCTAACGTTGATTGTTGAGTTGTTGCTGTGTCTGTGTTTGGTCCACTTGTTTGGTTTATAGCTGCTGCCAATGCTGCTTGTAGTGCTGCTAGAGCTGTATCTGCATCTGCTGCTGCCACTGTTGCAGCTGCTTCAGCTGCCTGTGCACTTTGTGCTGTTGTTGCAGTTGCACCCATTCCTGCTGCCGCTGCTGCTTTATCTGCTGCAGCTGATGCATTTGATGATGCCTCTGCAATCTTGCGTGCAACTTCTGGTGTTAATGCTGGTGCTGTTTGCAGTGCTGTTTGCGCTGCATTCAATGCTACTTTTGCTGCCTCTGTTGCATTTCTTGCTAGTTCTGCAGCCATTACTGGTGATATTGATCCATTTATTGCCGCTGCAGATGCCATTGCTGCACGCTGTGCGGCTGCAGCAGCAGCTTGTGAAGCTAATGCTGCTTGTAAAGCGGCTGGTCCGGTACTGGCTGCTGCTACTGCTGCTGATGTTGCTGCGGCTGCTGCTGATATGGCTGCTGCTAATGCTGCTGCTGATGAACTTGCTGCGGCTGCTTTCTGTGATGGTCCTGGAGTAGTTGTCACTGGGGTTGGTGTTGTTGTCAATTTAGCAGAAACAGCTGCTGCAGCTGCAGCTGCAGCTGCGTCAGCTGCTCTTGCTGCTTTCCTAGCTGCTTCTGAAGCCTTCTCAGCTGCTGTTTGTCCAGTTGTTGTGTTTGCAGCAGCTGTTGCGGCTTCTGCTGCGTATTCTGCTGCTAACGTTGATTGTTTAGTTGTTGCTGTGTCTGTGTTTGGTCCACTTGTTTGGGTTATAGCTGCTGCCAATGCTGCTTGTAGTGCTGCTAGAGCTGTATCTGCATCTGCTGCTGCCACTGTTGCAGCGGCTTCAGCTGCCTGTGCACTTTGTGCTGTTGTTGCAGTTGCACCCATTCCTGCTGCCGCTGCTGCTTTATCTGCTGCAGCTGATGCATTTGATGATGCCTCTGCAATCTTGCGTGCAACTTCTGGTGTTAATGCTGGTGCTGTTTGCAGTGCTGTTTGCGCTGCATTCAATGCTACTTTTGCTGCCTCTGTTGCATTTCTTGCTAGTTCTGCAGCCATTACTGGTGATATTGATCCATTTATTGCCGCTGCAGATGCCATTGCTGCACGCTGTGCGGCTGCAGCAGCAGCTTGTGAAGCTAATGCTGCTTGTAAAGCGGCTGGTCCGGTACTGGCTGCTGCTACTGCTGCTGATGTTGCTGCGGCTGCTGCTGATATGGCTGCTGCTAATGCTGCTGCTGATGAACTTGCTGCGGCTGCTTTCTGTGATGGTCCTGGAGTAGTTGTCACTGGGGTTGGTGTTGTTGTCAATATAGCAGAAACAGCTGCTGCAGCTGCAGCTGCAGCTGCGTCAGCTGCTCTTGCTGCTTTCCTAGCTGCTTCTGAAGCCTTCTCAGCTGCTGTTTGTCCAGTTGTTGTGTTTGCAGCAGCTGTTGCGGCTTCTGCTGCGTATTCTGCTGCTAACGTTGATTGTTTAGTTGTTGCTGTGTCTGTGTTTGGTCCACTTGTTTGGTTTATAGCTGCTGCCAATGCTGCTTGTAGTGCTGCTAGAGCTGTATCTGCATCTGCTGCTGCCACTGTTGCAGCGGCTTCAGCTGCCTGTGCACTTTGTGCTGTTGTTGCAGTTGCACCCATTCCTGCTGCCGCTGCTGCTTTATCTGCTGCAGCTGATGCATTTGATGATGCCTCTGCAATCTTGCGTGCGACTTCTGGTGTTAATGCTGGTGCTGTTTGCAGTGCTGTTTGCGCTGCATTCAATGCTACTTTTGCTGCCTCTGTTGCATTTCTTGCTAGTTCTGCAGCCATTACTGGTGATATTGATCCATTTATTGCCGCTGCAGATGCCATTGCTGCACGTTGCGCGGCTGCAGCAGCAGCTTGTGAAGCTAATGCTGCTTGTAAAGCGGCTGGTCCGGTACTGGCTGCTGCTACTGCTGCTGATGTTGCTGCTGCTGCTGCTGATATGGCTGCTGCTAATGCTGCTGCTGATGAACTTGCTGCGGCTGCTTTCTGTGATGGTCCTGGAGTAGTTGTCACTGGGGTTGTTGTTGTTGTCAATTTAGCAGAAACAGCTGCAGCAGCTGCAGCTGCAGCTGCGTCAGCTGCGTCAGCTGCTCTTGCTGCTTTCCTAGCTGCTTCTGAGGCCTTCTCAGCTGCTGTTTGTCCAGTTGTTGTGTTTGCAGCAGCTGTTGCGGCTTCTGCTGCGTATTCTGCTGCTAACGTTGATTGTTGAGTTGTTGCTGTGTCTGTGTTTGGTCCACTTGTTTGGTTTATAGCTGCTGCCAATGCTGCTTGTAGTGCTGCTAGAGCTGTATCTGCATCTGCTGCTGCCACTGTTGCAGCTGCTTCAGCTGCCTGTGCACTTTGTGCTGTTGTTGCAGTTGCACCCATTCCTGCTGCCGCTGCTGCTTTATCTGCTGCAGCTGATGCATTTGATGATGCCTCTGCAATCTTGCGTGCAACTTCTGGTGTTAATGCTGGTGCTGTTTGCAGTGCTGTTTGCGCTGCATTCAATGCTACTTTTGCTGCCTCTGTTGCATTTCTTGCTAGTTCTGCAGCCATTACTGGTGATATTGATCCATTTATTGCCGCTGCAGATGCCATTGCTGCACGCTGTGCGGCTGCAGCAGCAGCTTGTGAAGCTAATGCTGCTTGTAAAGCGGCTGGTCCGGTACTGGCTGCTGCTACTGCTGCTGATGTTGCTGCGGCTGCTGCTGATATGGCTGCTGCTAATGCTGCTGCTGATGAACTTGCTGCGGCTGCTTTCTGTGATGGTCCTGGAGTAGTTGTCACTGGGGTTGGTGTTGTTGTCAATTTAGCAGAAACAGCTGCTGCAGCTGCAGCTGCAGCTGCGTCAGCTGCTCTTGCTGCTTTCCTAGCTGCTTCTGAAGCCTTCTCAGCTGCTGTTTGTCCAGTTGTTGTGTTTGCAGCAGCTGTTGCGGCTTCTGCTGCGTATTCTGCTGCTAACGTTGATTGTTTAGTTGTTGCTGTGTCTGTGTTTGGTCCACTTGTTTGGGTTATAGCTGCTGCCAATGCTGCTTGTAGTGCTGCTAGAGCTGTATCTGCATCTGCTGCTGCCACTGTTGCAGCGGCTTCAGCTGCCTGTGCACTTTGTGCTGTTGTTGCAGTTGCACCCATTCCTGCTGCCGCTGCTGCTTTATCTGCTGCAGCTGATGCATTTGATGATGCCTCTGCAATCTTGCGTGCAACTTCTGGTGTTAATGCTGGTGCTGTTTGCAGTGCTGTTTGCGCTGCATTCAATGCTACTTTTGCTGCCTCTGTTGCATTTCTTGCTAGTTCTGCAGCCATTACTGGTGATATTGATCCATTTATTGCCGCTGCAGATGCCATTGCTGCACGCTGTGCGGCTGCAGCAGCAGCTTGTGAAGCTAATGCTGCTTGTAAAGCGGCTGGTCCGGTACTGGCTGCTGCTACTGCTGCTGATGTTGCTGCGGCTGCTGCTGATATGGCTGCTGCTAATGCTGCTGCTGATGAACTTGCTGCGGCTGCTTTCTGTGATGGTCCTGGAGTAGTTGTCACTGGGGTTGGTGTTGTTGTCAATTTAGCAGAAACAGCTGCAGCAGCTGCAGCTGCAGCTGCGTCAGCTGCGTCAGCTGCTCTTGCTGCTTTTCTAGCTGCTTCTGAAGCCTTCTCAGCTGCTGTTTGTCCAGTTGTTGTGTTTGCAGCAGCTCTTGTGGCTTCTGCTGCGTATTCTGCTGCTAACGTTGATTGT
Source organism: Eutrigla gurnardus (assembly GCF_963514095.1). Lineage (NCBI taxonomy): Eukaryota > Metazoa > Chordata > Actinopteri > Perciformes > Triglidae > Eutrigla > Eutrigla gurnardus. Next base: position 23,213,551 of record NC_139928.1, on the reverse strand, counting down.
TTAGTTGTTGCTGTGTCTGTGTTTGGTCCACTTGTTTGGTTTATAGCTGCTGCCAATGCTGCTTGTAGTGCTGCTAGAGCTGTATCTGCATCTGCTGCTGCCACTGTTGCAGCTGCTTCAGCTGCCTGTGCACTTTGTGCTGTTGTTGCAGTTGCACCCATTCCTGCTGCCGCTGCTGCTTTATCTGCTGCAGCTGATGCATTTGATGATGCCTCTGCAATCTTGCGTGCGACTTCTGGTGTTAATGCTGGTGCTGTTTGCAGTGCTGTTTGCGCTGCATTCAATGCTACTTTTGCTGCCTCTGTTGCATTTCTTGCTAGTTCTGCAGCCATTACTGGTGATATTGATCCATTTATTGCCGCTGCAGATGCCATTGCTGCACGCTGTGCGGCTGCAGCAGCAGCTTGTGAAGCTAATGCTGCTTGTAAAGCGGCTGGTCCGGTACTGGCTGCTGCTACTGCTGCTGATGTTGCTGCGGCTGCTGCTGATATGGCTGCTGCTAATGCTGCTGCTGATGAACTTGCTGCGGCTGCTTTCTGTGATGGTCCTGGAGTAGTTGTCACTGGGGTTGGTGTTGTTGTCAATTTAGCAGAAACAGCTGCAGCAGCTGCAGCTGCAGCTGCGTCAGCTGCGTCAGCTGCTCTTGCTGCTTTCCTAGCTGCTTCTGAAGCCTTCTCAGCTGCTGTTTGTCCAGTTGTTGTGTTTGCAGCAGCTGTTGCGGCTTCTGCTGCGTATTCTGCTGCTAACGTTGATTGTTTAGTTGTTGCTGTGTCTGTGTTTGGTCCACTTGTTTGGGTTATAGCTGCTGCCAATGCTGCTTGTAGTGCTGCTAGAGCTGTATCTGCATCTGCTGCTGCCACTGTTGCAGCGGCTTCAGCTGCCTGTGCACTTTGTGCTGTTGTTGCAGTTGCACCCATTCCTGCTGCCGCTGCTGCTTTATCTGCTGCAGCTGATGCATTTGATGATGCCTCTGCAATCTTGCGTGCAACTTCTGGTGTTAATGCTGGTGCTGTTTGCAGTGCTGTTTGCGCTGCATTCAATGCTACTTTTGCTGCCTCTGTTGCATTTCTTGCTAGTTCTGCAGCCATTACTGGTGATATTGATCCATTTATTGCCGCTGCAGATGCCATTGCTGCACGCTGTGCGGCTGCAGCAGCAGCTTGTGAAGCTAATGCTGCTTGTAAAGCGGCTGGTCCGGTACTGGCTGCTGCTACTGCTGCTGATGTTGCTGCGGCTGCTGCTGATATGGCTGCTGCTAATGCTGCTGCTGATGAACTTGCTGCGGCTGCTTTCTGTGATGGTCCTGGAGTAGTTGTCACTGGGGTTGGTGTTGTTGTCAATTTAGCAGAAACAGCTGCAGCAGCTGCAGCTGCAGCTGCGTCAGCTGCGTCAGCTGCTCTTGCTGCTTTTCTAGCTGCTTCTGAAGCCTTCTCAGCTGCTGTTTGTCCAGTTGTTGTGTTTGCAGCAGCTCTTGTGGCTTCTGCTGCGTATTCTGCTGCTAACGTTGATTGTTTAGTTGTTGCTGTGTCTGTGTTTGGTCCACTTGTTTGGTTTATAGCTGCTGCCAATGCTGCTTGTAGTGCTGCTAGAGCTGTATCTGCATCTGCTGCTGCCACTGTTGCAGCTGCTTCAGCTGCCTGTGCACTTTGTGCTGTTGTTGCAGTTGCACCCATTCCTGCTGCCGCTGCTGCTTTATCTGCTGCAGCTGATGCATTTGATGATGCCTCTGCAATCTTGCGTGCGACTTCTGGTGTTAATGCTGGTGCTGTTTGCAGTGCTGTTTGCGCTGCATTCAATGCTACTTTTGCTGCCTCTGTTGCATTTCTTGCTAGTTCTGCAGCCATTACTGGTGATATTGATCCATTTATTGCCGCTGCAGATGCCATTGCTGCACGCTGTGCGGCTGCAGCAGCAGCTTGTGAAGCTAATGCTGCTTGTAAAGCGGCTGGTCCGGTACTGGCTGCTGCTACTGCTGCTGATGTTGCTGCGGCTGCTGCTGATATGGCTGCTGCTAATGCTGCTGCTGATGAACTTGCTGCGGCTGCTTTCTGTGATGGTCCTGGAGTAGTTGTCACTGGGGTTGGTGTTGTTGTCAATATAGCAGAAACAGCTGCTGCAGCTGCAGCTGCAGCTGCGTCAGCTGCTCTTGCTGCTTTCCTAGCTGCTTCTGAAGCCTTCTCAGCTGCTGTTTGTCCAGTTGTTGTGTTTGCAGCAGCTGTTGCGGCTTCTGCTGCGTATTCTGCTGCTAACGTTGATTGTTTAGTTGTTGCTGTGTCTGTGTTTGGTCCACTTGTTTGGGTTATAGCTGCTGCCAATGCTGCTTGTAGTGCTGCTAGAGCTGTATCTGCATCTGCTGCTGCCACTGTTGCAGCGGCTTCAGCTGCCTGTGCACTTTGTGCTGTTGTTGCAGTTGCACCCATTCCTGCTGCCGCTGCTGCTTTATCTGCTGCAGCTGATGCATTTGATGATGCCTCTGCAATCTTGCGTGCAACTTCTGGTGTTAATGCTGGTGCTGTTTGCAGTGCTGTTTGCGCTGCATTCAATGCTACTTTTGCTGCCTCTGTTGCATTTCTTGCTAGTTCTGCAGCCATTACTGGTGATATTGATCCATTTATTGCCGCTGCAGATGCCATTGCTGCACGCTGTGCGGCTGCAGCAGCAGCTTGTGAAGCTAATGCTGCTTGTAAAGCGGCTGGTCCGGTACTGGCTGCTGCTACTGCTGCTGATGTTGCTGCGGCTGCTGCTGATATGGCTGCTGCTAATGCTGCTGCTGATGAACTTGCTGCGGCTGCTTTCTGTGATGGTCCTGGAGTAGTTGTCACTGGGGTTGGTGTTGTTGTCAATTTAGCAGAAACAGCTGCAGCAGCTGCAGCTGCAGCTGCGTCAGCTGCGTCAGCTGCTCTTGCTGCTTTCCTAGCTGCTTCTGAAGCCTTCTCAGCTGCTGTTTGTCCAGTTGTTGTGTTTGCAGCAGCTGTTGCGGCTTCTGCTGCGTATTCTGCTGCTAACGTTGATTGTTTAGTTGTTGCTGTGTCTGTGTTTGGTCCACTTGTTTGGTTTATAGCTGCTGCCAATGCTGCTTGTAGTGCTGCTAGAGCTGTATCTGCATCTGCTGCTGCCACTGTTACAGCTGCTTCAGCTGCCTGTGCACTTTGTGCTGTTGTTGCAGTTGCACCCATTCCTGCTGCCGCTGCTGCTTTATCTGCTGCAGCTGATGCATTTGATGATGCCTCTGCAATCTTGCGTGCAACTTCTGGTGTTAATGCTGGTGCTGTTTGCAGTGCTGTTTGCGCTGCATTCAATGCTACTTTTGCTGCCTCTGTTGCATTTCTTGCTAGTTCTGCAGCCATTACTGGTGAAATTGATCCATTTATTGCCGCTGCAGATGCCATTGCTGCACGCTGTGCTGCTGAAGCAGCAGCTTGTGAAGCTAATGCTGCTTGTAAAGCGGCTGGTCCGGTACTGGCTGCTGCTACTGCTGCTGATGTTGCTGCGGCTGCTGCTGATATGGCTGCTGCTAATGCTGCTGCTGATGAACTTGCTGCGGCTGCTTTCTGTGATGGTCCTGGAGTAGTTGTCACTGGGGTTGGTGTTGTTGTCAATATAGCAGAAACAGCTGCTGCAGCTGCAGCTGCAGCTGCGTCAGCTGCTCTTGCTGCTTTCCTAGCTGCTTCTGAAGCCTTCTCAGCTGCTGTTTGTCCAGTTGTTGTGTTTGCAGCAGCTGTTGCGGCTTCTGCTGCGTATTCTGCTGCTAACGTTGATTGTTTAGTTGTTGCTGTGTCTGTGTTTGGTCCACTTGTTTGGGTTATAGCTGCTGCCAATGCTGCTTGTAGTGCTGCTAGAGCTGTATCTGCATCTGCTGCTGCCACTGTTGCAGCGGCTTCAGCTGCCTGTGCACTTTGTGCTGTTGTTGCAGTTGCACCCATTCCTGCTGCCGCTGCTGCTTTATCTGCTGCAGCTGATGCATTTGATGATGCCTCTGCAATCTTGCGTGCAACTTCTGGTGTTAATGCTGGTGCTGTTTGCAGTGCTGTTTGCGTTGCATTCAATGCTACTTTTGCTGCCTCTGTTGCATTTCTTGCTAGTTCTGCAGCCATTACTGGTGATATTGATCCATTTATTGCCGCTGCAGATGCCATTGCTGCACGCTGTGCGGCTGCAGCAGCAGCTTGTGAAGCTAATGCTGCTTGTAAAGCGGCTGGTCCGGTACTGGCTGCTGCTACTGCTGCTGATGTTGCTGCGGCTGCTGCTGATATGGCTGCTGCTAATGCTGCTGCTGATGAACTTGCTGCGGCTGCTTTCTGTGATGGTCCTGGAGTAGTTGTCACTGGGGTTGGTGTTGTTGTCAATTTAGCAGAAACAGCTGCAGCAGCTGCAGCTGCAGCTGCGTCAGCTGCGTTAGCTGCTCTTGCTGCTTTCCTAGCTGCTTCTGAAGCCTTCTCAGCTGCTGTTTGTCCAGTTGTTGTGTTTGCAGCAGCTGTTGCGGCTTCTGCTGCGTATTCTGCTGCTAACGTTGATTGTTTAGTTGTTGCTGTGTCTGTGTTTGGTCCACTTGTTTGGTTTATAGCTGCTGCCAATGCTGCTTGTAGTGCTGCTAGAGCTGTATCTGCATCTGCTGCTGCCACTGTTGCAGCTGCTTCAGCTGCCTGTGCACTTTGTGCTGTTGTTGCAGTTGCACCCATTCCTGCTGCCGCTGCTGCTTTATCTGCTGCAGCTGATGCATTTGATGATGCCTCTGCAATCTTGCGTGCGACTTCTGGTGTTAATGCTGGTGCTGTTTGCAGTGCTGTTTGCGCTGCATTCAATGCTACTTTTGCTGCCTCTGTTGCATTTCTTGCTAGTTCTGCAGCCATTACTGGTGAAATTGATCCATTTATTGCCGCTGCAGATGCCATTGCTGCACGCTGTGCTGCTGAAGCAGCAGCTTGTGAAGCTAATGCTGCTTGTAAAGCGGCTGGTCCGGTACTGGCTGCTGCTACTGCTGCTGATGTTGCTGCTGCTGCTGCTGATATGGCTGCTGCTAATGCTGCTGCTGATGAACTTGCTGCGGTTACACTTTGTTGTTGAGTTCCTGTTATTTTTGTCGGACACTTGTCTCTCAGTCTTCCCTCAGCAGGCTGGCTGTTGGACGCTGTTTCAAGTTAACGGTTTGGTTAGAAATCGTTCTTATATCATTAGATTTAGTCATGGTTTATATTCATCACTTTTTTTACCTACCAAGAAGGACAAGAACAACAATAAAGGTCTTGATGATCATTGTGATTGGTTTATCTTCGCCTCCGCCTTCTCTTCCAAAACAACGTATCATCACCTGGAAGAAAAAAAAATAGCAGAAACAAAATGTTTATGTCCGGATGGAGATTGTAATAAAAATAACTTAAGTCAGGGCTCCAGAGTGCAAATGCGACCAAAATTTTTACGAGTGAACAATGACAATGACTGAAAAAAATTGTAGGTTGCACTGGTGCACCTAACGCTGCTCGGGTGAAAAAAAAAAAACATAAGCGCAGCATCTCTTTATGTTCTCCTGATGGTATCGTGGTCTAAACCAATCAGAGACAGAGCTCGGGCGGGTCCTTGCCTCTGATTGGCTGTGGTCCTTTTCACTGCTGTAAATTGTGTCAGTTCGAAAAATGCGAGCGAGCTAAGCAGGTACTCCTGAGCGCTTCGACAATGAGTGCTGAGCGCTTCGATTCTCTTCGAAAATGAAGAGAGGCAGAAAGCCTCACCCCGAGACTAATTATACATCCATCCATTGTCTACCGCTTATCCTGTATTTAGGGTCACGGGGGGGCTGCAGCCGAACCCAGCTGTCATTGGGCGAAGGCAGGGTTCACCCTGGACAGGACGCCAGTCTATCACAGGGCCCCGAGACTAATTAAAAAGCCCAAAAATATGCCTTCAGACAGAACTGGTTGAAGCAATTTCCCTGGCTGATGTACGATAAAGAAAGGGACTCAATGCACTGCATTTATTTTCGGGAGTGCGGTCAGAATTTGGCCGGTAATAGTGCGTTTGTGGAAGAGTCAACAACATTTCGCATCGAGACGTTGAAAAAGCGCAATATGTCCAAAAAGCATTCTACATGCCGTGATAAGTGTGTTAATAAAGTGGCCCCTCATCCAGCTGCATTTCAGCGTCAGGCTGTATCAATCACGTCCGCTGAGGAATCTGAAATTATTATAAAATTCAAAGTCGCATATAATATTGCAAAGGAGGAGTTGCCGTTCACTAAATTTAAGTCAGAAATTATTCTGAAAAAATGCCGACACACTAAAGAACAAGACAGCTGAGGTTGGAAACGCCACGTACACGTCAGCCGTGACGGCGTCACAGACGTCTCTACGAAGGAGTGCGTTATTGTCTACTGCCGCATTTTGCATAAAGGGAGGCCGGTCAACATGTTAATTGGACATGTCGAGGTGGAGCATGGACACGCACAGTGTTTGAAGGCCCACATTACAGCATGAGAGATCATGATTAGGAAATTGTATAGTAGCCTATTCCTAATATTATTATTAAAAATGAATAGCCTAAGTAAAAATATAAGTAGGCTAGGCTAAGATCACATAAACAGTTTTCCATTTGCAATCTATAGGCTAGTGACCTGTATGATCTTTTTATTCTGCCACAAAGCAAGCATTTACTGCGCTTGGGCATCAGTGTGCAGATTGGCTGGAGAAAACGGTTGCTCTGGGTGCTGATGGTGCTGCAGTTAACCTAGGCCATAAAAAGGTGACTTTTTGGCATTAAAGGCAACGCGATGAAAAATGTGGGTGCACCTAAAAAATAAAGTAAGGCGCACCAGTGCAACCAATGCAAAAAGTTAGTCTGGAGCCCTGTAAGTGTGTTAAAAACATTTTAACATGAGTGAGGTGTCATTGCTTGTGGTTTATGTTTGTTTGGCAGCATGTGTCAAATTATATGTGACATTACAATGAAAATCCAGAAATCCTTTTTTGTAATAGGTGTAATGTGCAGATGCAGTTACACCCAACACAAAAGAGACGCGATGCTTTGAATGCAAATGACGTTAGCGGTGTAACAGTAGCTCACACCCAAAATATAACACGTTCCCACTCCCAAGCTCCAAACCAACTCGCACTACGTCTCCCTCTTGTGTCAGCTTTGTGACTGTGTCTCAGCATATGCTCGTTTCGCTTCGCATCATTTTAAAATAAACTTCCACCTTAACAGGAAGTCAGGTTCAGGCAACAGAAACCACTTTTTTTGGAAAATATGGTTGATCTTCACTCGATTCACAAACGATTAGTGATTTGTGTTACTAATTTCTTTATACAACGTCTGTTGCTGTGCCCATAATGCAGCGCGTGAGTACGCCAAAAACAAATGCCGACACCCGAAACCAGCGCCGGTGTCAAACGCCTAGGAGCGCTTACCGAGCTGCATTATTTCACGCCTTGGCAGTGAGAATGGGTTCATAAATATGGAAGAGGGGAAAGGGGATTCTTTTTGATCGGACGGGAGAGTAACACTGGGGATACCAAAAGATGATTTGTACAAATATTTTATTTCACAATCCCTGAATACATTCAGTGCAATCTCTATTAAAATAAAGTTCAATAATAAAAACACTGGAGCTAAAAACACAATGTGGATTAGTTGATTAAAGACAAGTCTGTAAAAAATATTCAGATTAAGTAATTTTTACAAATATAGGGTCACCCATGAAGTTTGCATAATTTGCAAATATCTTGTCTTTTACGGCACCAAACAAATGTTATGCATGAATTAATTTCACCTGGGTAATTGGGATGGATATTGTAAATTATTGCACTTGGTCAAAAGTGATTACTGATGCATTAAAACAGGAATAAACAGAGGATGGGGTCTGAAAACAAAATATTGTTTAAAGGGAGTCTTATTGGCGTTTTGCCGACATGCACGCCGAGTGATTTCACTCTTTTCCATTCGTCCGATCACTCAGGACGCTTTACACTACAGGTCAGCGTTCGCCCATCAACACACATTCACACGCCGAGGCCGGCGCCACCTGAACATCGGGATCCAATCTAAATGCATCTGAGCACATTCCACCAGCGCGGCCTTCAGGGGCAATTTGGAGGTCGGGGGATCGCCAATCTGCAAATCCGTCAACTCAAGGAAGACTCGCTCTACCTCACGATGCAACTTTACTTTTAAAAAGCACACTGATCGACAGAGCGATGGCTTTGAACCACGGGGACGGGAAACAAGTGGCAAAAGATTCTGACTATTTTCAATTCCTTGTGATTTGATATGAAAAGCAGGTCAGACAAAGATTTGTGTAAAATACACAAAATCAGCATCAAATATGTTAAAAATGAAATATGCTCACAGGCCTAAGTAACACTGCCCAGTAGCTATTGTGTGTCTTGTAACGGCAAAAAAGACTGGCAGCAAATCCTCATGTGACAAAGACAATGAACCAACCAACATATTATTTAGCACAGCAAACAATAAAGATACAACAAAGCTCTCAGCAAAAGATCGATGCAACTGATGGGTAGCTCAGATGAAAACCAATTTGATGTATTTCAAAGCGTGTAAACTGTAACTCCAGATAAAATAAAGTTCTCATGGATAATTGATCAGGAAAAAAGCACATAATCACCATTATCATACCTCTAGATTTCTAGATGATTATACACATATTACATGTAAGAAGTAAATAATAAACAAAAAGATAAAAAATAAAACATTTAATCAGACAAGAATGTCAATTATCAGAAAATAAATGTAGAATTCTCCACTTACTTGGATGATGCAGTGAAGTCAATTAACATGCAATGATTCTTCGCCGTCTCTCTTCTGCTTGGGTTTGTCTCTGCTCTCCTTCTCTGGGTCTATATATATGTGAAGCAAGGATTCACGTCACAAGTAATGACTAATTAATAATAATGATCATGATTATAGACCTGAAGACTTTCCCCTCCCAGATTAAGGTGGAGGTCACGGTGTTTCTTTTTTTTCTGTGCGCGGCTGGTAATTGTACTCTGATGATTGAATGCTACGTAGCTAATAGAGGCGTGTAACTCGTTGAGTGACATTTCATTGCCATTTTGATTGCAACCAGTAATTAAGAAAAGCATTGTTCACTTTGTGTCGGCAGTGATCGTAAAGCCAGGAACACGTGTTTGAACACATGTTCAGAACAGGACATTAAATAGCTTGTGTGACCTGCTGCTGTTGGCGTCACAATGGGACATTTTAATAGTTGCAAAACTGCTGCAACTGGTGGGACACCAAACCCCCTTGTATAGCTCGAAAATGCCTTTAAAATAAAATGTCTTTGATGCCTTCTTATTTTCATAAAATGTCACAAAAGAAATGTGAGCAAATGTGTGTCTTCTTGAAGAAATTACATTCATATTCAACTCATTTGCTACAGCAATCACATTTTGTAGTAAAAAATGAATGTGGGACTTTACTTCTGAACAGTCTATTACTTTGTTACAACAATCCCTCCACCAATATCTAACATTGCAGCGTTCAAAATATTAATAATGCTGCTGAGGTTTTATTGTCACACAACATGTGACGGAAACATAATACAAGCTGGTTTGAAGTTGTCGAGATGGTTTCCAGTCAAGGAAGCTCTGCCGGTTGGAGGGCGTAATAGTTGTAAAACTGTACAAGCAGTAACACCCAACACAAAAGAGATGTTATGCCTCTAATGCATATGACGCCCAGATTACATACCAGAAAGACAGCGAGTCACTGCCATTTTGTTCCCGCATACGCTGACAACATTGTGATTGAGGGGGCGCACAACACCTGTACTCTAAAAACCACCCTGATCTACTTTCTATACATGGCTGTAACTGGGTTTTGTCAGATGGGATGAAAGACCATCGGACCACCAGATGGGCAAACACATCCTGGACACATGTGGAACTTATCTCTCTATATGCAAATTCTGAGCACCTGTTTTGGCAGGTGCTCCAACGTGACATGTGACGTTGATGATGAAGAACTGATGGCAATCATTCCAGGTCGTTGATGGCCTATTTTAGGAACCAGACATGGATGACACTTCTGTTTTCTACGAGCCACACAAGTGCCTTAGACTGTCATTCTCTCTGCTGGCCGCCAGGGGGCGACTCCACTCTGGTTGTATAGAAGTCTATGAGAAAATGGTCCTACTTCTCTCTTGATGTATTATGTCAGTAAACATTGTAAACATGAGTTTATGGTCTCAATCTCTAGTTTCAAGTCTTCTTCAATCCAGCATGATGTTCATTTAGTACATTATGGTCCATTTAGAGTCCACCAGACCAGAAAGCAGGGGATGCTTTAGGGGGCGGGGCTTACCTGCTGATTGACAGGTCCATTTAGAGTCCACCAGACCAGAAAGCAGGGGATGCTTTAGGGGGCGGGGCTTACCTGCTGATTGACAGGTCCATTTAGAGTCAAACAGACCAGAAAGCTGATTGACAGCTCTATACCATGGCGTTGTCCGGTCAGTGAGTCATCTGTGTTTTCTTCTTGACAACTTTAACCATTTTTCACTCCATTAGTCACCTCAAAATGTCTAATTCAGCATGTGGTTGTACTTAGCTGCACCCTCCGGTGTCACTTCTGAAACCAAGATGGTGAAGGCTAAAATGTTGAGCTCCAGGCTTCCAAACAGTACCCACCAACCAATGGGTGACATCATGGTGACGACCTCCATTGAAAGTTAACTGTAAAATTTAGGTTCACTTCAACTCATCTCCGCCCTTTCGCGTCACATCTGGTTGCATAAAACAAGACTGTGATCGCAGTAAAAATGTAGTTAATGTTGAGTTGGAACAAATCGGGGGATGGTTGAACTTAAGAAGACGTATATAACGTTAGTAAATGAGTATACACCTGAAAATAAGTGCTGCTGCTCTAAAACACACCGCTGCAACGTGAGCATTCAGACAACATTTAGGGCTAATTTTAGTCTTTGCGAGCACACAAACGATTTCCATTAAGAGATGAATCACTTTTTTAGAGGACAATGCTCAGATTGTGAATTTGCTCCACCTCTGACGTACGGAGAGTTGTTTGTTTGTTTGTTTGTAATTGCTTGGTACATTTGAGTACACGGTGTCTACCGGCGTGGCCACGCCTTTGGCAGACCTACATCGGACCGATCACTCATTCAAAACCACATAATGGTAGCCAGAGAGCCTTTTTCCTCCTCGTCCGCTGATGAGAATTCATATTGCTGCGCGGCTAATTCATTAGAAAAACATATCAGACATTGTTAGCACTGTTGCTCAACACACCACACCTAGCGTACAGTGACTCGCCTGAAGCTCTGCCAGCAAACCTGAATCTTCAAAGAGCAGCTTCTTCTTTAGCAGCAACATACACACTCTCCGACAATTTGTAATAACTACTACTTTGATCTTAAAAAAGAGGAAATCTCAATTATTATCAATTAAGTTTGTGTTTTGAGAAGGACGAGCTCAATGACACCACAACTGAGGCTAAAAACGTAGAGGATGATGACCGTGATGACGGCTGCCAGCCCAAATGTGTCGGTCTAAACCATACAGTTGCAGTTGTTTTGACCTGTTTACACTTTTTTTCACTTTTCCATGCAACTTGATGGCAGGGGAAAGTTGTTCCAGATGGCAATGCTCCACTGTTTCACAAACCAAGTTTCCGCCTAATGAGCGAGCACACGAGCAACACAATTCACATTTTTCAAAATCACCTTAAATGAAATTGATTAATTGACTATTAACCTAACAAAGTAGTTTTGCAGTTAATCAGGTGTTCCAAACTTGGCTGTAATCGAGGTGAAGAGCGGTGTAGTTGTACGGGAGCATAAGTTGGTAGCAACTTTTTCTACATGAACGCTCATATTATTATGGTGCAATGATAATGTACATAAAGGAAGTAGATGATTGTGCTTAACGATACTCTATCACATGCAGGTAAGTTAATAAGTCAAGATATAGTAGTGGATAGCTTGGAACATATATTGATAAATCTGCATGAACTTAATTTTGATGACCCACCCTTTTTAGAAGACACTTTTGTTCTAATTTATGTTAGAAGAAAACAAATTGCATTGCATAATATGAACTTGCAACCCCATCTCCATCCTTTTTGATATTTTTTGATTCTGCAGCACTTTGGATTCTGGTTTACTGTCATGAATCAATTCATTATGAAGTAAATTCATTATGAAGTAAACAACAACATGTTAAAATACATACTGAAAAATACAATAGAATATATTGCATTCTATTTTTATTTTCCTGCAGATCAGCTTTTGTCTTGTGACGTTATCGCCGCTGAGTCGGCTTTTAAAATGTGCATGTGGCACTTCAATTAACCTCAATGACACATTCATTCATTTTAATTAATTGCCAAATAACTAAAAACCTGGACTTTATTAGCTGACGTGTTTCAGAAAGATTTCAAACTTTCTGCCTATTCAAAACATATTCAACATGTCTGTGTTTCCAGAAAAGGTGACGTGATTTTTCCCACTTGTTTGCTGCATAGTGTCCTTTCCAAATTAACTTCCATGTATGTGCTGAAGGGAAACATTTGAGTCATTATTTAAATGTTATCGTTATTATTATTATTATTATTATTATTATTATTATTATTATTTTCATAGCATGTTCAGTCCCAAAATGTTGATTGATGTGATTGTTGATTGATGTGAAAGTTGAGCTTATTTCATGAAAAATAATAACAGACTCTTGCCTTTTGCATGTTATGAATGTGATATCCAGCAGGAAGCAATGCAGATGTTGCACACTAGCTGTACATGTGCACACTACTTACTGATGCACGCTAACTGTGCACCATTCCCACAAACAAGTCTCCCCTTTTGGATCAGATGAAGTGAGATTCATTAAACCATATGATTTATTAATCATTTGTGTTGAGATTTGCGCCACCTTATGGCCGGCAGGTACAGTTTCTCCCTGTTCAGCACGTTTGAGAACACACTGTCTAGTCGTGCAGCCACACCTTTGGAAGACCTACATCTGACTCTGCTACGTGCTGATGGAGCTGGATTCAAGCGTCTCCTGTCTCAGTGTCCAAGAACTGGAAGCAGATATTGTTGTACACAGAAATGGACAGAGTACTCGACCCCAGTACTTGAGTAAGACTACAAATACTACTGGTCAAAATGTAATCCGTTACAAGTAAAAGTAGCTCAGTCGACATGGTACTCGAGTAAGAGTAAAAAAGTACTTGCTTTTAAAGGTACTTAAGTATCCAAAAGTACATGCTATTAAATGTACTTTAAGTAAAAGTAAGAGTAAGAGTAAATTTCAAATAAAATGAATGGTTCTAGGCTTAACATAGTTAATAAATATTTGTGTAAAAAGTCTTTGGGGGTTCATGCCTTCTTGCACCACCAGTAAATACCAACCACTGCTATGCGCTATACAGTTACACAAGATAAGTAAAATATAATACAATACATATACCTTTAACTAGTATGACTAGCTTAACATAATGTATCTTACAGTGTGATATTGCCAAGGAAACTGCACTGTCGTAGCTATGTTCGATGCTGCATCGAATATAGCTCTAACATTTTCTGAAAGTTCCTCTGGATCATTATCACACTCAGTCTGAGACTCAGCCATTGTCGTGGTTTTGTGTTGACAAACACAGTCGAGAGCGTGGCTACTTTGGCGGTATCCTTATGGGGAGGGATTACGTATTTCCGCTTTTACGTAGATCCCAGTGGAGAGCGTGCACTGTGATAGGGTTCCTTCTTTGACAAACAGCTTGTGTTCAATAGTATTTAAAACAAAAAGAAAGAAAAAAAAAAAAGAGCAGACCTGAAAGTAACGAGTACTTTTCAGGCTTTCTCGAAATTAACTCGAGTAAAAGTAAAAGTATTTGTCTTGGAAATGTATTCAAGTAAGAGTAATAAGTACTAAAGAAATCGAATACTCAAGTAAAGTACAAATCCTCTGGATATGTACTTAAGTACAGTACTTAAGTAAATTTACTCCGTTACTGTCCACCACTGGTTGTACAGTTAAATTGTCTCATTGTGTTGAATCCACATTGGACAATTAGTGAATATCACCAAAATCCACATAATAATTCATCTTGAATTGATGAACACAAATCAGAATGTTGACATTCAATCATTTATGTTCTAGGGCGAGTTTTCATTTTATTATGAAATGGGTGTTAAAAAAAAACTGCTTTATGATCATTTATATTCTTGTGCAACTGTACTTTGTGGTTAACAACAGGATAAAATGAATGTCAATGTTACGAGGTTGAGGCTAGCAAAAAGATCATGGTTTATAGCAGCAAATCTTAACAACTGTAGCAACATAATGTAACTTAAAAATGTAACGCAACAGTCTTACCAACTGTAACATCATAATGTAACTTAGAAATGTAACGTAACATTTACAACACAATTACACAATGCAACGAAACAACATAACATAATCACATTGATATGGAAATTTTGTACTTCTTGATGAGAGATATCTGAACTGAAGACTTACACATGAGAAGGTTTGGTAAATGTGTCCTGTGACCTGTGACCTGTGGCCTGTGGCCATTTGTGTGTGTTTTGCAACCCATGTGTGCCTTGCGACATAGTTGTGGTTTATGACCCAGGTAGGGTTTGAGACCCATGCAAGGTTTAGTTAAACATTTGAGTTTACGACTTCCATCCCTGTGAACTGAGTGAAAACACACCCACAAGAAGATGGATAAATATCATGTTTGTCTCACAATACGTTGAGTCTACACTTAGTAACAGACCAGCATGTTGCTCTGTGAATTCTCCTCTTGATCAAGATTAAATCCCTGTTTGGACCTTGAGCTGACTCTGATCTCCTTCCTCCAGTTCTATACCAACGGGTAATTATTTTAACACACATAACGCAATGTCGCATTGTAATTAAAATTCAATGTTTACTTTTGGTTTCACATGACACGAACTGTGCTGCTGGGAGAAAGTCCTGTGTTTGTGTGACCAAATTAACCACTCCTCCCCCCATCCTTTCTGGACTTTCTCCCTTGTTGAACTTGTGATTATACCACACAACAGTTCAATTACGGCTGCTTGTTATACTTCACATGCTCTGACATCAACACGTCTGTGTTTAGTAGAAATGTGCGACGCTACTCACTGTTTAACTTGCTCCTGTATTTCCACCACAGGTTTTCCCCTTTTTAGTTCAATAAATTGTTCAATTTCCTCACGAGAGGAATGCCATGACATGTGACATAATGTAAAGAGTGACAAAGTCTCCGAAGTTATAGTTTGGTTGAAAATTATGTTTTACTAAACCTAACCAATTAGTTCTGTCGCCTGAACGTAACCAAGTATTTCAAACGTAGTTATTTAAACCCAAACCACAACCTTTTTAACCTAATCAAGTAGTTTCCTGTGAAGACAAAAGTTTATTTTGAAAAGCCTGAATGCGTGAATGGATCTGCAATTGACACGTGTTGCTGGACTTTCACTGCAGAACACGCATGAAAATTGTTTGTTAAAATCCCCAAAATTAAAAATGTAAATGAGCAGCAGACTCAGCTTTGGCTTCTTCATCCTTTTTTTGTATTCAGAATGTTTTAACAATATGAAAACTGTTAAAAGTTGTTTTTAACATTTTCTTCCATTTTACTTTTAATAAAACAAATTTCATAATCTCTCTTGCCCTAGATTCGTCTATTATTGCGTGATTAATTATTGTTTCTATGCATAACTCAATTTATTTCTGTTATGCAGCCGTTTATGGTTTCCTGTTCCACTTAGGGAAAAGTATTTTGTTTTGTAAGAAGGTACTACTTGTTTTAGAAGAGCGATTTACCTCAAATACAGTTCCAGTTGTTGTATTTTTTATTTTTTTTTGTCTTATTATCGTGTGAGAGGCCTGTTTTCATATACGTAGTCGCAACACAAATGGACCTGGTCATAAAGGCTAAATACCGGTTACCGTTGCAATTATACATAAGAAAAGACTTCCACCCTCCCTACTTTCTAACTGGGATGATTTCAGGTCATGGTATGCAGACTGCCATAGAGGAACGCCCGCGTAGCTTCTCTCTTAACTTATAAAGGTGAATGTTTATTGATTTAAATCACACAATACAAACATCCACTCTATTATGTATACATAAACTGTGTTGACACTGTGCTGTACTGGAATAAATACTTTTGAGAGGGACGATTCTAATATGCTGGCACCTCTCACTATAATGTAGGTCAAACATCTCTGTCAATGACCTCAGTGATGAATTGATGATTGATTTATTTCAAAAACAACATTTTGCTTTTAGCCTGCAGGGCAAGCGTGAGTTCTGTTTCCTACATTTAATTAAATGAACTACTACTTCTGAGTAATTACAGGCCAATTTTTAAATTATGTTTTTTAATCTGAGATACTGTGGAAAGTCTATTCAAACTAAATACTGAATAATTGTTTCAGCTCTACATATTATTGCTGAACTAGTTAACAACGTGCTAACATACTCTGCTTATGTTAGCTCCACAGATTAACATGTAGAAACGTATAACTCCTTCTCACCTCTCTGGGTAACGAGTATCACTAATGCACAACGTTAAACCAGGACGAGCTACACCCATAAAAACAGCCTGAAAATGAGGAAACTCTAAAATGATTGCATAAGAGTCTGAGGAGGGACTGAGCGTAGGCTCAGTTGGGGTGTTGATCAGGGGTCCATTCTTGGCCCACTGTTGTTTTCCATTTATATTTGAGCAGATGTCCTGGACTTGGGGACTTTTGGGGATAACAATTTCCAAGCAATACCAAGACATCTTTGACATATTATATTCTTTGTTAATAAAAGTAGGGGATGGGCCTTTTCTAAAACCAATTCACATTTCCTTAATTTTAGAGGTGTTTCAGAGAAGATTTGTCTTCTTGCCGATGATCCACCTCCCCATCATCTGGGAGGCAGATATGTCGGCCAAAAGTCAAAGCAAGCAAATTAAGCATGCCCTTATAATCAACGGTTAACATTGTTATTTGTGTTTCAACAGTTAAATCTGTGACAGCCCTGAGATACAGACATGGTTATATAATAGAGACATGCCCTACATTTAAAAATAATACTGTGCTGCAATGTGGGTAGTCAATATGGATTATTCAAACATCATCCAGAACTGCTTATGCTATTTGTGGTTGCTGACATGGGGCCGAAGCAGCGAACACCCTGGAGAAGAAGACCCTTCTTTGACATGGGGAGAGCATGCAAATGTCACACAGAAGGGCCCCTCCTGCTGGGAGGCGATAGTGCTATCACATCACCATGCTGCCCGCCTCGTGCTACAATACTTGCACCGTCGACATATCTGACGTGATGTGTGTCAGTCTACCAAAAGTCACGTTCATCTCCGTCACGTTTAAATGTATCCACGTTTTCCCCGATCCTTCAGGCTCAGCAAATAACGCAGTTAACCTACTTCTACTCAATCTATTTAGGTCAGCTCCCTCCTTCATCACAGCAACAAGAGTCATGAACGCCCGGTTGAGCGCATCAACTATTTCTCATCCAATCTGTGTCCAAGTCACGTTGAGAAGTGTTATTATATGTGTGGGCGTCTTTAGGCTGAAATGTTGCATAATGTTTAACCTCAATAACAGTAGGTGAAGAATGGGGGTAGGACTTGACAAGCCTAGGCTTCTTCCTATCCCTTTTCGAACGAGTCTAATATGTATTATGTTGAAATTGGCTTCTATTTTATTTTATATATATATATACTGTATATATATTTATATACATATACACACGTTTATCATGCTTCGCCTGTCATTTGGACCTTGGAAATGTTTCATTTTTCGAACTCATCCTAAAGGGAATAAACGAACCAGAAGTAAAGAGGAGCTTCTTTTTTTCAGATGAGAGGAAAGAAAACAACCAAAAACTACACATTTAACGTTTGTCTGTTTTCTCTGATGCCTGTTAAAGTCATGATGCTGTGAAAGAAGTTTGGCATGTGTGAAATCTATCTAATTAACAATTCTGTCACTTGGGGTTGGCACCTGAATACCTTGAATGCCATGCTGGTATGACTCGGTGAGCGCACCCAAGAGCAGATCTCAATTATTGTAACCCGCAATGCTCAGATATTCAACATCTGGTCACGTATCTCACGGTTGACAACAACCGTGCCCTCAATACACATCGGGAACTGGGTTAGCATGTGTCACGAACATATTTAGTGTGGCTGGTTCACAGGGTCAGGATTATTATCCAATATCCCATTATTATCTTCACGCTGAGCGACGAGACAAATGTCTATTTTGTCATGTCGACTTATTTTTGTGTCAATGAGGACGACGTTGTGCTTCGAAACCAACGCTTTAGGCAACGAGACCTCTTAGATAGCGTCGGTTTAGGCAAACCGTCATGAACGCATCACACATCAACAAACACATCGGGACATTTCTGGTCTCGTGGCTGGAAGTGCTTTTTTTTCATTTTCAGGTTTTTTTCAAAAATGTTTTACCTTTACTCCCTTTTTACTTTCTACTACATATTATAAATGAAGAAATATAGATATATTCTTTCTCAATATTTGTTTTCAAATTTAGGGATTAAAAGTAAAAAAGTTGTCAAAAAGTACAGATACCTAAAAATTCTATTTAAGTACAGTAACAAAGTATTTGTACTTCGTTAGTGATAAGACATGAAGCTTCATTAGTCCCACAGCAGGAAATAGTATTGTAAAGAACTAGACATGGAAGATGTAATAAATAAGCACAATAAACAGTTACAACTAAATATGAAATAACATTTCCTGAATAGTGATTTTACACTATTGAATATATGAAAAAATATATTGCATAGAAAGTCAGAATATAGATATTTCACATTAATTAATTAATTAATCCATTTTAAGAGAAAATCAAGTGTCAAAAGAAAAAAAGGTCAACAACCACAGTAAGACTAAAATTATGTATAAAATTATGCTTTAATTTTATATTAATACTTCATAATACATTTATATGAACATATGATAAATAACTGTTGTACATTTACTGAGCTCACTCAACATCACATTAATTTGGCTCCACAACAACAACAACAGCCTCTATCATAGGAATACAATACAAACAGCTTATAACATTTACCGTCAGTTTTCTGAAGTTGGTTCAGTCTGGACACAAAGAATATCAATCTTTATTTTAAGTATCAGGTCTGCAAATGTTATGGTCAGCAGTAAACCTGCTGGAAAATGCCCCTAAATTACAGGCATATACCTCAATGTGCATTGAAAATGACCTCCAACGTTATTTAATAATTATACAGTATATCTGGTTAGTTACAAAGTTAAGCCGAAGGCATGATTAAAAGACAGTGATGTAACTTCTTTAACATTGTGAACATATAATGGTATAGTAAACCAAACAAGCACTCTATAATTAACTGGTAATTCATTCTATAGATATAGTTTTAGCGAGGGAATTTCATAACCAGCCTCCAATAGAAAATATAGTTATATAACTCAGAATATGGAGGTCGACAGTTCAGACGACCCCAAACGGACGCCGGCAGCTTCGTTGTTGACATGACAAAGTTCGGCGTTTCACTTGAGTCATCGAGTTCAGCCGGACGTAGACGACGATCACAATTAGCCATCAATAATTATAATAATAATTTGGTAAGTACCGTTAATAAGACTCAATGTTTTTATCCTATTTTTACTCCGGGTAATTTCCATTTACTCAACACAGATTTCTGTCGGATCAGTATTTTAAGATAAAACTATACGAAGTCCAGCCCTTCCCAGTGTCCCCCAATGGGACATTTTTTGGAAAAGGTAATCAACCATAAATGTTTTGATCCCGTATCGATTGTTGCATGATTTCCACATCTGATGTTTGTTAATTTAAAGATGATGTTTCAAGTCCAGAGAGACTCGGTGTGTTGTAGGTTTGTCATCGTATCATTTTGTTACGCATGAAACCGCTAGTAAACTCGGCCATTAGCTCATCTCGCTAGCTAGCTAATATAGCTACATTCCGTCACTAATGTAACATTATCTTAGTGGCTCTGTTTTTATCAAGCAACCGTTTTTTATCAGCTGGGAAGAGAAAGAAGGAGCGAGACCTGTTACATCCTGGTACCGAACACAGGCATTGTAGTTTCAGACGAGGCTTTCGGTGTTTGTCGTTCCTATTTTCTGGAGTCTGATATTTCAACAGTTATGTGAAAAAATTTGACTTTCTTGAGTTTCAAAGTTGTCTTTTAAATTGACAAAAAACATACGTGGATGGCACAATTCCTACTGAAATCATTTGTCTGATCATCGTATATATTCAGTCCAAAAAAACGTCGGGATTTTCATTACTTTGACTCAGATATTCTTCTGGTAACATGGAAATGAAAGTGTCAAAGTTGTATCAAAATTAAGTTTGCACATGACGGCAACACTGTTCGCTCATGAGTTCTATGGAGATGACTTTGACTGAGAGATTCTGCTTTTATCTGATACTAAATTGTTTATGTAAAATCAAATCATGTTGTCAGGATGTTCTGTTTGTGTTGTTGTTATGCCGTGTTTGGATTAGTGCGTGCGTCCTGTACACATTCTTATGTTTCAGTCACGTCAGGGGATATTGTTATTTTGGGGGTCGCGGGCTGAAAAGTTTGTGAATCCCTGATCTAGTTGACTCTAAATGGACCATCATGTACTAAATGAAGACTTGAAACTAGAGAATGAGACCATGAACTAATTTTTACAATGTTTACAGAGATAATATCAAGAGAGAAGTAGGACCATTTCTGACTGTGTTCACTCATCAAAAGCCTGCAGGTGAAATGCGCCTCATTGTTGCATCAGTGTAAAACAACTGCAACACTCAAACACAAGAACGACCTGCAGTCACATCTAGTTACGGTAACTGTGCATATTTACATATTTACCTCAAGTCCCGACTCAATGTGAGAATCCAGAAAATAAAGAAAAATGCATCGGGAACTCAATGTTCAGCTGAGGAACGTATCATCATCCATTCATTCATCAAACTGTCATTTGCTCTTATGAGTTTTTTTTTTACGACATTAAGAAAAATGCTGCAGCAGCATCTTCCTCATAAATCATGCTATGAGTCACCGGAGATTGGCCAGATGGTTCCCAAGCAGCACGAACACGTCAACAAAACATCGTCAGCTTCCAGACTTCAGCAGGAAAACTCAAACCTCGGATACAGACGAGCAACGTGGTGAACGCACCCTTATGTAATTGCAGAGCATATTAATTGCATGTTTTGTTCTGTGTCAATTATAATAAATCCCTGAGGGTTTTTTAATGTTATATATATAGATATAAATTCACTTCAACGTGTGACACTTATACTTATACTTAATCCTTGAGAAACATTTGCGTGTGTTTTGTCCGTCATGTTTCCATCTCTGACGATACAAACTGAAGCCGGTGAATACTGTGATAACTGCTGAGTCATTTTCAACTCGTCAGCCTGTCGCCATCATGGTTTTAGCCTGTCACCATCATGGTTTTAGCCTGTCACCATCATGGTTTCAGCCTGTTGCCATCATGGTTTTAGCCTGTCCCCATCATGGTTTTAGCCTGTCACCATCATGGTTTTAGCCTTTCCCCATCATGGTTTTAGCCTGTCACCATCATGGTTTTAGCCTGTTGCCATCATGGTTTCAGCCTGTCACCATCATGGTTTTAGCCTGTCCCCATCATGGTTTTAGCCTGTTGCCATCATGGTTTTAGCCTGTCCCCATCATGGTTTTAGCCTGTCGCCATCATGGTTTTAGCCTGTCACCATCATGGTTTTAGCCTTTCCCCATCATGGTTTTAGCCTGTCACCATCATGGTTTTAGCCTGTCACCATCATGGTTTCAGCCTGTTGCCATCATGGTTTTAGCCTGTCCCCATCATGGTTTTAGCCTGTCACCATCATGGTTTCAGCCTGTTGCCATCATGGTTTCAGCCTGTTGCCATCATGGTTTTAGCCTGTCGCCATCATGGTTTCAGCCTGTTTCCATCATGGTTTCAGCCTGTCCCCATCATGGTTTTAGCCTGTTGCCATCATGGTTTTAGCCTGTCCCCTTCATGGTTTTAGCCTGTCGCCATCATGGTTTTAGCCTGTCACCATCATGGTTTTAGCCTGTCCCCATCATGGTTTTAGCCTGTCGCCATCATGGTTTTAGCCTGTCCCCATCATGGTTTTAGCCTGTCCCCTTCATGGTTTTAGCCTGTCGCCATCATGGTTTTAGCCTGTCACCATCATGGTTTTAGCCTGTCCCCATCATGGTTTTAGCCTGTTGCCATCATGGTTTTAGCCTGTCACCATCATGGTTTTAGCCTGTCACCATCATGGTTTCAGCCTGTCCCCATCATGGTTTTAGCCTGTCCCCATCATGGTTTTAGCCTGTCACCATCATGGTTTTAGCCTGTCCCCATCATGGTTTTAGCCTGTTGCCATCATGGTTTCAGCCTGTCGCCATCATGGTTTTAGCCTGTCACCATCATGGTTTCAGCCTGTTGCCATCATGGTTTTAGCCTGTCACCATCATGGTTTTAGCCTGTCACCATCATGGTTTTAGCCTGTTGCCATCATGGTTTTAGCCTGTCCCCATCATGGTTTTAGCCTGTTGCCATCATGGTTTCAGCCTGTTGCCATCATGGTTTTAGCCTGTCCCCATCATGGTTTTAGCCTGTTGCCATCATGGTTTCAGCCTGTCACCATCATGGTTTTAGCCTGTCACCATCATGGTTTCAGCCTGTCACCATCATGGTTTCAGCCTGTCGCCATCATGGTTTTAGCCTGTTGCCATCATGGTTTTAGCCTGTCCCCATCATGGTTTTAGCCTGTTGCCATCATGGTTTCAGCCTGTCACCATCATGGTTTTAGCCTGTCCCCATCATGGTTTTAGCCTGTTGCCATCATGGTTTCAGCCTGTCACCATCATGGTTTTAGCCTGTCACCATCATGGTTTTAGCCTGTTGCCATCATGGTTTTAGCCTGTCCCCATCATGGTTTTAGCCTGTCGCCATCATGGTTTTAGCCTGTTGCCATCATGGTTTTAGCCTGTCACCATCATGGTTTCAGCCTGTTGCCATCATGGTTTTAGCCTGTCACCATCATGGTTTTAGCCTGTCACCATCATGGTTTCAGCCTGTCACCATCATGGTTTCAGCCTGTTGCCATCATGGTTTCAGCCTGTCACCATCATGGTTTCAGCCTGTCACCATCATGGTTTCAGCCTGTTGCCATCATGGTTTCATTCCCTTTAGGATGAGTTCGAAAAATGAAACATTTCCAAGGTCCAAATGACAGGCGAAGCATGATAAATGTGTGTATATGTATATAAATATATATACAGTATATACAGTATATATATATAAAATAAAATAGAAGCCAATTTCAACATAATACATATTAGACTCGTTCGAAAAGGGATAGGAAGAAGCCTAGGTGTCATGATCTGTGTTTTCATGTTTTGATTCCCTGGTTTATTTTGTGATTTTTGCCCTTGGTGTGATTTCCTGTCTCGTACTTCCTGGTCCTTGTTGTTTCCGCTGTCTTGACTCCCCCATCCTCTCGTGTTGATTACCTTGCCTGCCCTAATGTGTTTCACCTGTTCCTCGTCAGCTCCCTGCCTCCCTGTGTGTGTATATAGTCTGTGTGTTTCCCTTGTGTCCTTGTCGGATCATTGTTGCTGTTGAATGTCGTTGTTGCTGTCGTCGTTGATGTCGCTGTCTGTCACTCCCTGTCTACGGTCTCACGTCTTGCCCATGGATATTTTGTACCTCGTCCTGCCTCCCGTGTCCCTTCGTGTTTGGTTCCGTTTCGTAAGTGTTTCTTTGTCTGGCGTTTTTGCCCCTGTGGTCTCCTTCAGTTGATACTTTGTTTTAGTCTTAGTTTTTGGTTTTGTATTTAGTTTATTATTAAATAAATCCTCCTTTTTAACTGCATTTGGGTCCTCACCACCTGTTTTTCGAGTCCATGCCTGTTTCCAAGTCCGCCAAACATGACAGAATGATCCGACCACATTAAGGACCCAGCAGCTAATATGGACCTAGCAGCCTTTCTTTTATGTGGCTCAACGCATGAGCTCCGGGAGGCTACCTATAGACTCCAGTGTCTCCAGGCCGAGCACCGGCATGCTGAGGGAGAGGAGGAGAGGCAGTCGGCCCTGGCGAGGGCCAGGGAGCTGGTTTCCGCCAGCCCGTGGCTCAGGGGCTCATTGCCTGCCTGGGTCAGGGGCTTCCTCCTAACCCCTGAGCTCCAGCCATCCACAGCCAAGCCTCCAGTCCAGGCCTCAGCCACAGCCAAGCCTCCAGTCCAGGCCTTAGCCACAGCCAAGCATCCAGCCCACGCCTCGGTCACAGCCCTTGTCTCGGCCTGTGGTCTTCAGTCGGCGGCTCGGCCGACACCTGCCAGTGGTCTTCAGTCGGCGGCTCGGCCGACACCTGCCAGTGGTCGCCTACAAGTCCTACAAGTCCTACCCCCATTCTTCACCTACTGTTATTGAGGTTAAACATTATGCAACGTTTCAGCCTAAAGACGCCCACACATATAATAACACTTCTCAACGTGACTTGGACACAGATTGGATGAGAAATAGTTGATGCGCTCAACCGGGCGTTCATGACTCTTGTTGCTGTGATGAAGGAGGGAGCTGACCTAAATAGATTGAGTAGAAGTAGGTTAACTGCGTTATTTGCTGAGCCTGAAGGATCGGGGAAAACGTGGATACATTTAAACGTGACGAAGATGAACGTGACTTTTGGTAGACTGACACACATCACGTCAGATATGTCGACGGTGCAAGTATTGTAGCACGAGGCGGGCAGCATGGTGATGTGATAGCACTATCGCCTCCCAGGGTGTTCGCTGCTTCGGCCCCATGTCAGCAACCACAAATAGCATAAGCAGTTCTGGATGATGTTTGAATAATCCATATTGACTACCCACATTGCAGCACAGTATTATTTTTAAATGTAGGGCATGTCTCTATTATATAACCATGTCTGTATCTCAGGGCTGTCACAGATTTAACTGTTGACACACAAATAACAATGTTAACCGTTGATTATAAGGGCATGCTTAATTTGCTTGCTTTGACTTTTGGCCGACATATCTGCCTCCCAGATGATGGGGAGGTGGATCATCGGCAAGAAGACAAATCTTCTCTGAAACACCTCTAAAATTAAGGAAATGTGAATTGGTTTTAGAAAAGGCCCATCCCCTACTTTTATTAACAAAGAATATAATATGTCAAAGATGTCTTGGTATTGCTTGGAAATTGTTATCCCCAAAAGTCCCCAAGTCCAGGACATCTGCTCAAATATAAATGGAAAACAACAGTGGGCCAAGAATGGACCCCTGATCAACACCCCAACTGAGCCTACGCTCAGTCCCTCCTCAGACTCTTATGCAATCATTTTAGAGTTTCCTCATTTTCAGGCTGTTTTTGTGGGTGTAGCTCGTCCTGGTTTAACGTTGTGCATTAGTGATACTCGTTACCCAGAGAGGTGAGAAGGAGTTATACGTTTCTACATGTTAATCTGTGGAGCTAATATAAGCAGAGTATGTCACCATCATGGTTTCAGCCTGTCACCATCATGGTTTCAGCCTGTTGCCATCATGGTTTCAGCCTGTCACCATCATGGTTTTAGCCTGTCACCATCATGGTTTTAGCCTGTCCCCATCATGGTTTTAGCCTGTCACCATCATGGTTTTAGCCTGTCACCATCATGGTTTTAGCCTGTCACCATCATGGTTTCAGCCTGTCACCATCATGGTTTCAGCCTGTCACCATCATGGTTTTAGCCTGTCACCATCATGGTTTTAGCCTGTCACCATCATGGTTTTAGCCTGTCGCCATCATGGTTTCAGCCTGTTGCCATCATGGTTTCAGCCTGTCACCATCATGGTTTTAGCCTGTCACCATCATGGTTTCAGCCTGTTGCCATCATGGTTTCAGCCTGTCCCCATCATGGTTTCAGCCTGTCCCCATCATGGTTTCAGCCTGTCGCCATCATGGTTTTAGCCTGTCACCGTCATGGTTTTAGCCTGTCGCCATCATGGTTTTAGCCTGTTGCCATCATGGTTTTAGCCTGTCCCCATCATGGTTTTAGCCTGTCACCATCATGGTTTTAGCCTGTTGCCATCATGGTTTTAGCCTGTCACCATCATGGTTTCAGCCTGTCGCCATCATGGTTTTAGCCTGTCACCATCATGGTTTCAGCCTGTCACCATCATGGTTTCAGCCTGTCACCATCATGGTTTCAGCCTGTTGCCATCATGGTTTCAGCCTGTCACCATCATGGTTTCAGCCTGTTGCCATCATGGTTTCATTCCCTTTAGGATGAGTTCGAAAAATGAAACATTTCCAAGGTCCAAATGACAGGCGAAGCATGATAAATGTGTGTATATGTATATAAATATATATACAGTATATACAGTTTATATATATATATATATATATATATATAAAATAAAATAGAAGCCAATTTCAACATAATACATATTAGACTCGTTCGAAAAGGGATAGGAAGAAGCCTAGGCTTGTCAAGTCCTACCCCCATTCTTCACCTACTGTTATTGAGGTTAAACATTATGCAACGTTTCAGCCTAAAGACGCCCACACATATAATAACACTTCTCAACGTGACTTGGACACAGATTGGATGAGAAATAGTTGATGCGCTCAACCGGGCGTTCATGACTCTTGTTGCTGTGATGAAGGAGGGAGCTGACCTAAATAGATTGAGTAGAAGTAGGTTAACTGCGTTATTTGCTGAGCCTGAAGGATCGGGGAAAACGTGGATACATTTAAACGTGACGAAGATGAACGTGACTTTTGGTAGACTGACACACATCACGTCAGATATGTCGACGGTGCAAGTATTGTAGCACGAGGCGGGCAGCATGGTGATGTGATAGCACTATCGCCTCCCAGGGTGTTCGCTGCTTCGGCCCCATGTCAGCAACCACAAATAGCATAAGCAGTTCTGGATGATGTTTGAATAATCCATATTGACTACCCACATTGCAGCACAGTATTATTTTTAAATGTAGGGCATGTCTCTATTATATAACCATGTCTGTATCTCAGGGCTGTCACAGATTTAACTGTTGACACACAAATAACAATGTTAACCGTTGATTATAAGGGCATGCTTAATTTGCTTGCTTTGACTTTTGGCCGACATATCTGCCTCCCAGATGATGGGGAGGTGGATCATCGGCAAGAAGACAAATCTTCTCTGAAACACCTCTAAAATTAAGGAAATGTGAATTGGTTTTAGAAAAGGCCCATCCCCTACTTTTATTAACAAAGAATATAATATGTCAAAGATGTCTTGGTATTGCTTGGAAATTGTTATCCCCAAAAGTCCCCAAGTCCAGGACATCTGCTCAAATATAAATGGAAAACAACAGTGGGCCAAGAATGGACCCCTGATCAACACCCCAACTGAGCCTACGCTCAGTCCCTCCTCAGACTCTTATGCAATCATTTTAGAGTTTCCTCATTTTCAGGCTGTTTTTGTGGGTGTAGCTCGTCCTGGTTTAACGTTGTGCATTAGTGATACTCGTTACCCAGAGAGGTGAGAAGGAGTTATACGTTTCTACATGTTAATCTGTGGAGCTAACATAAGCAGAGTATGTCACCATCATGGTTTCAGCCTGTCACCATCATGGTTTCAGCCTGTCGCCATCATGGTTTCAGCCTGTCACCATCATGGTTTTAGCCTGTCACCATCATGGTTTTAGCCTGTCACCATCATGGTTTCAGCCTGTCACCATCATGGTTTTAGCCTGTCACCATCATGGTTTTAGCCTGTCACCATCATGGTTTCAGCCTGTTGCCATCATGGTTTCAGCCTGTCACCATCATGGTTTCAGCCTGTTGCCATCATGGTTTCAGCCTGTTGCCATCATGGTTTCAGCCTGTCACCATCATGGTTTTAGCCTGTCACCATCATGGTTTTAGCCTGTCACCATCATGGTTTCAGCCTGTTGCCATCATGGTTTCAGCCTGTCACCATCATGGTTTCAGCCTGTTGCCATCATGGTTTCAGCCTGTCACCATCATGGTTTCAGCCTGTCACCATCATGGTTTTAGCCTGTCACCATCATGGTTTTAGCCTGTCACCATCATGGTTTTAGCCTGTCGCCATCATGGTTTCAGCCTGTTGCCATCATGGTTTTAGCCTGTTGCCATCATGGTTTTAGCCTGTCGCCATCATGGTTTTAGCCTGCGCCCATCATGGTTTTAGCCTGTCACCATCATGGTTTTAGCCTGTCACCATCATGGTTTCAGCCTGTCACCATCATGGTTTTAGCCTGTCACCATCATGGTTTTAGCCTGTCGCCATCATGGTTTCAGCCTGTTGCCATCATGGTTTCAGCCTGTCACCATCATGGTTTTAGCCTGTTGCCATCATGGTTTCAGCCTGTCACCAACATGGTTTCAGCCTGTTGCCATCATGGTTTTAGCCTGTCGCCATCATGGTTTCAGCATGTCACCATCATGGTTTCACCTTGTCACCATCATGGTTGTAACTGTATTTGGATCATATTAAACACTCTGTCTGCTTTGGGTTTTTAGGATACTTATATAGTTCTGGCCCATTTTACCCAGTTGGCACTCTGACCTTAAAATAGCCGATAGGTTTCTTTCTTTGGAAATGTTCTGTTTCAGTTGTACAATGAGTAATATAATATAATTTAATTGGCTCAGAGAAACATGTCAAACGACAGGATGTCAAAGCAGTGACATTGACAGCCACCTATTAATTAGCAACATTCTCAGCCTGTTTTTTTTTTTTTACCACAGCTAACAATAGATAGTGTACATGCAGTACTGAAGGGTGAGATCACATGCGAGGCGTCACGCCTGTAATCCTGCGTCTTTTCACAGAGAAACTGGTGTGGCAGGGTCACAACAGGGTCAGGGTAGACAGAGCTACTGTAGGTCACTACTGTACGAGTATCAACTGTAGGAGTGCACTGTTGATTTTGTTGTTTGTTGTACTTTTTTTTCTGAGCCAATCATATAGCCAGAATATTTTCTGGAGCTCCAGTGTTGACTGACAGACGACATCGTTATGTCAGGTTTTTGGTGGCGGTGCAGACATCCCTCAAACACTCCACCCAGTCCTGAACCTGATGCCCTGATTAAAGCCTCTTTACAATCTGGAAAATAGGTTGGCGTAAGTGATGCATTTAAACTGAATTAACTGAAACAAATGAATATTTCTACAATCAGCACATGAAATTTGGCAGATCTGGCTTCTGTATAACTTGATGCTGGTGCACGTGAGAGCAGTTCTCAATTCTATCATCACAATTATCAAAAGCAATGAATCAGCTTCCTTCAGGCCTGCACTCTTATCCAGCAGGTGAAGTTTGGGAGATTGGACAACATGAAGTCAAGCTACAACTGCTTCCCGTGTCATGGCCAAACATGAAAATCACACAAACCGCAAAATACTTCGCAATTTACTGTTAAGAAGATGGTCACCAAATCTTATATGGATCCATTGAATCCTCTAGGAGGAGTTAAAGTGTTAACTATTCCTTCATAATTTACCGTCACATTGGCCGGAGGGTTGCACCGACCAATTTTGTAACAATTGTCATGCACCAAGTAAAGTGAAAGAAAACAAAACGGCACGTAGAGTTTTTAGTCCTGACCCTGTGAACCAGCCACACTAAATATGTTGGTGACATGTGCTAACCCAGTTCCCGATGTGTATTGAGGGCACGGTTGTCAGCCGTGAGATACATGTGACCAGATGTTGAATATCTGAGCTTTGTGTGTTACAATAATTGAGATCTGCCCAAGGGAGTCGTACCAGCATGGCATTCAAGGTATTCAGGTGCCAACCCAAGTGACAGAATTGTTAATTACAGATAGATTTTTTTTACATGAATCACACATGCCAAACTTCTTTCACAGCATCATGACTTTAACAGGCATCAGAGAAAACAGACAAACGGCTAAATGTGTAGTTTTTGGTTGTTTTCTTTCCTCTCATCTGAAAACTTCTTTACTTCTGGTTGGTTTTTATGATTTATGTTATTTTATGCTTTTTAAAATGTTTTTCTTTGGTGATCTGTTCTGAAAACGTAATCTGCTACTTTCTGGAAATTTAAAACATTATCTCATACATTTCAAGGTCATAAGCTGCAGATTGACTCAGTTTCGTGTTTGTTTGTGTTACTTGGACCGAGGGGTTTAGTTCCTTCTACCTCTGTCTCCCACTCAGCTACAGTGCCACCTGGTGGCCACCTGTACAACCAGCAACTCACTGGTCCAGGTGTGATTATGACTGGTGCCTGATGACTGTGAGTCTTTGTCATAAACAGGAACGAAGAACGACATGAAACAAAGATTTGTCTGTATTTTACTCTACTTTTTACTGTGTCAATTCATTTCAGGTCTTTTATTGAGTTTAATTATTTTTCATTTTGCTTTGCATCTTTCACAGAAGCTTGGATGTAGAAAGACAAAGCAGGAAAGACGTTGCAACGAACCTCGAGTCCCAGTGAAAGTGAACCAGTGTTTGTTCTACTGGGCTGATTGGGCAAACTGGGAACAGGTGAGGACCTGCACTCAGGACGTTTAATCCCTGCTTTTTGTGTCTCTTTGTTGTAATTTTGGGTCTCTTTGTTGTAATTGTGTGTCTCTTTGTTGTAATTTTGGGTCTCTTTGTTGTAATTGTGTGTCTCTTTGTTGTAATTTTGGGTCTCTTTAATGTAATTGTGTGTCTCTTTGTTTTGTGTCTCTTTGTAGTAATTTTGGGTCTTTTTGTTGTAATTTTGGGTCTTTTTGTTGTAATTGTGTGTCTCTTTGTTTTGTGTCTCTTTGTTGTAATTTTGGGTCTCTTTGTTGTAATTGTGTGTCTCTTTGTTTTGTGTCTCTTTGTTGTAATTTTGTGTCTCTTTGTAGTAATTTTGGGTCTCTTTAATGTAATTGTGTGTCTCTTTGTTTTGTGTCTCTTTGTAGTAATTTTGGGTCTTTTTGTTGTAATTTTGGGTCTTTTTGTTGTAATTTTGGGTCTCTTTGTTTTGTGTCTCTTTGTTGTAATTTTGGGTCTTTTTGTTGTAATTGTGTGTCTCTTTGTTTTGTGTCTCTTTGTTGTAATTTTGGGTCTCTTTGTTTTGTGTCGGAGGACGGACCAGGATGCAGATTGTGACAGCATCACTGAATCCTATTTATTTTGCCTATAAAATGTTACAAAATAGTGAAAAATAGCTGTTGCCAAAACTAAGTGACATTAAAATAGCTTGTTTTATCTGACAGTTTTCCATCATAAACAAGAAAGACACGAATCAGATCATCACACATTAGAGAAGCAGATGTTGCTGCTTTCTCACTAGATGTTGCTAAAAGCCATATATTTGACTGAATATTAAACAGGCGACATAAAAGAAGACAAGGCAGGTGAGTCAAGGAGTTTGTTCCTTTAAATACATGAACACGTGGACCATAACTTCACGCCCATATGTGCTACCTCCTCTCCAAACATCTGTTTGTATTAGTTGTAGTTCCCAGCAGCTGCCAACAGGTGTCACTGAAAGCCATGTTATACAGAGTTGAATGCACACTACACCTAAGACAGGTGTTGGGGTCGGTAAATATTGTGTTTTGTTAACAGCATTGTTCTTCAGGATGACACTAAGTTACTTAGATATGTGGCATAAAGGACCTCAAACGTTATCCTCTTATCGAAATTAACTAGAAGTTAAGACACTCATATAATACTGATAATATTGCATCCTCCAAAAAAAGATAGAAAACCAATTATTTTTCCATGTTGCGCTCGCAGTTCTGGATGATATTCAGCTCTTGCTTTCGTGTGGTTTGATACAACTTTATTGTACAACTGCCAAATGGATGAAAAGTGAATATTTATATTTATTGTTTTTATATTGTTTTGCCTAAGTGGGATTTATTGTTGAAAAGGAATATGATATTAAGTGTAATTTCTTTCATGTTTAATCACCTGAAAATATGAATTGTTGTTTTCTTTTCTTGTTGGCACACGTTGCAGATGGTTGCAATCTGCAACTTCACCACTAGATGGAGCCAGTATCGTAGATACAGAATTCTGATTTGGGTTTGGGGTGAACTTTCCCTCTAAAGGCCGAAACTGATTTGACTTTTTACAGATCTCCACTCTGCCGTTGTTTCTTACTATTCGGGTTCGGTTGTGTTATTTTAAAAGGTGGTGTTGTCCTAATTTCACACATGGGACTACAATTAATCACTGAATCAAGTTGGCTTACGATGAATAGATCGTTAACGTCATTGTGTTTCTGTTTTATCTCAGAAGAGACCGTGAGTCATCTCAACACGCAGCACATCTACAAAGACAAATTCCTGAAGTCCTAAATGAACGAACAAAGGGTTTAACGTAAATTACACTATTAATCACCTTTTTTAAAAACTTTTTAAATATATCAGTTAAGGTATGATTATCCTATTATATAATAATTAGAATGAACGGCTAATAGATGACCATTATTATTTCAGCTGCACACCCACGTTTTTGTGTGTATTTTAAGTTTCTTTTGTCTGTACTGTAAGATGATGTGAGAAACGTTGTGTAATACCCTGTGATTTCCTCATTGACAATGTCCTTTACTTGACTGATCCACATCTTCACCATACCAATAACTATTTTAGAGGTCTGAACAGCATCCGTGGAGATCTGCTTCCTACTTCGGTGATGATAACATCACATCGTCGATCTGTTTTTGTTGAGCCGAGTAGCACTTTTGTTCTTGCAAACGTAGTGCATGACTGTTGTGATCTTGATCTGAACGGAATGTACAATAAATACAACCGAATGACCTTTACTCGCCTTCGGGGCGTTGCTATGAATCAGTGTTATTACAGTTCATTTTCACATCCGTTTTCATTCAGTAACTCTGTATTATGCAACGACCAACAATGTACTTCAAAGCTCTGCTGGCCGGTTTATGGCACCCTTCTACTAAAATGTTGAATCTACATTACTACACTGTTTTACTTGCTCTTAAAATCAGGAAACTACAAAAAAAAAAAAAAAATATGCTGGCAGATGCACCCAGGGATGAAAACAGAAAACAAAAAGACAACACTAACACTAATAACGTCCGACAAACACAGCAGCTGGGATACGATAAAGATGCTAATGTAGCTACACCAGCTAACATTAGCGTTAGCATCAAATTTGGCATTCTCTGGATAGGTTTTTTTTGTGGTGTGGAGCCGACGCGGTAACTATTTGGGAAGAAACTCATTGGAATTAAATTATGATAATGGAACACAGAAACGCAGATTATGCTCACTGCACAAATGCATTGTGGGATTACGGACAATTAACAAGCAGCTTAGACGGGTTTAGGAAAAACATGCCGGTTGGCCTTAAAATTGGTTTATGAACTTCCTAACCTAAGTAAGAAACACCCTTGGTGGTCGGGAGTAGAAGAGGCAAACAGGAACCAGGAGCCCCTTTTAGACGGCCTTTTCGTTGCAGGAGCATCACGCCTTTGTTCCGGCCCGTCGGCAGTCTAAACGCTCACCGAAAGGCGTAACAGAATATTAGATCATATTCTTTATGATGCAGCAACTTCGCTTGTTGAAGAGTCGTGTAAATATGCGACTCGAGCAAAAGTTTCCTTTCAAGTTTTTTGATGCATCGAGCCAATCAGATATCCGATGCTCATTGAATAGGCCCTACCTCACACGGCCGACGAGTCCTATCTAAACGCAGACAAACATAGTTCTATCTCAAGTTACGGTTCGCGGCATATTTTGACTCGCCTTTCCGCCATTACGGCAGAATCGTCTGCCTAAAAGGCCTCGAGTAAAAGGTAGCATATGATGGACCTTTTTACCTCCAAACAGACACAATCTGTGCACTCGGCCGTCATCTTCCAGCCCCGAGGACAATCGTGTATCTGGGTGTGTGAAGGTGTGTCACTGTCTCTCTGCATCATCACACTGACGAGATAATACACGCAGGTACATGTTGGGTATTGTTTTCATCCGTTTCAATAAGAACGAGTTAAACATACGTTTGATGTTTCTATTCCTGAACTCCATTATCTGATTGGAAACGCAAACGTGGTGTGACATCATTGCTCGAGATGTAATTCCCTGGAAACGGATCCACAATGTGATCCAGCGACGTCCTGGGAACTAAATCCCAGACTTTAAAAACAAGAATTGTGATCAAATGTGTGATAAAAATCAGAACGATAAACAATTCAGAGTATTTATTTTTGGACTACACACTAAATTATTGACTGTACATCCTTTTTAATCTATTTATTTAATCTGCCAAGATGGTTTTTATTCTGTACTGTATCTTTTGTCTTTTTTGATACTAATAATTTTTTGTATACTTGTATCCAAGCACTGTCGACAATGTCATGTCTTTATCGTTGACCTAAGTGTTACCCTCGGCTATAAATAAAGTTACCTAACCTAACCTAATGCAAAATTACTCAAATGTGTTCATAACAGCCATGATGTTCACTTTAAGATGATTAATCCAGAACACGCATCATTTTAATTACGACAAAAAAATACATCCATAAAAGAAATCATGGAGATGTTCTATTCTATTAGAATCATCTACATAGTGAGCATTGTTTTGTCAAAGTTATTTGAATGTTGTGCATTTAAAAAGGACATTTTGAAGTCTGGACTTCTAACTGTAAACTCAAACCGGGTTTGAGCTGAGCGTAAAATTAATGCAAATCAGTTGCTGCCTGGAAGGAAATAATATTCAAAACATGGTTTGTTGTTAACGTATTAATGGATACAAATACATCACTATGGTGCCGAATATTGCTGCAATGAAGGAACAGTCTTTTATTAGTTCCTCTTTATCCCTTAAAGCTCCCAAAGTCTACATAGTTTTCACTTTGGTTGCAACCAGACGGCAACCTACGTTTCTGAAAAGTGAGTACTTTTCCCTATTACTTGAGTAAAGAAGTAGAATCAGTACTTCTACTTTTACCAGAGTATTTTAGAACACAGGCACTTGTACTTCTACATGAGTTGAGAAAGTCTGGACTTTGAAATTGACAATTTTTTCGTGCTGCTCAAGACTAAAGCAACGCCGATGAAAGTCCACCAGCATCCGAATACTGATTATGGTATTTATTTCATACTTTCCACTACCGTTATGAGTAAGACTTTTATATGTAAGACAGTTTAT
This sequence comes from Eutrigla gurnardus, assembly GCF_963514095.1. Taxonomy (NCBI): domain Eukaryota; kingdom Metazoa; phylum Chordata; class Actinopteri; order Perciformes; family Triglidae; genus Eutrigla; species Eutrigla gurnardus. The sequence goes on along the minus strand of NC_139928.1, from coordinate 23,178,384 downwards.
ATGTGCCTGATACTCAACTAATTGTAGTTATTTAAAGATTACGGTAACTTATTTTTAACTCCCGAACTCATTCCAGCGTAATCTGTTCTGACTGAACTCAAAGTAAACAAACAATCGGGTCACATGACGTCATGATGCCTCTGTGAGCCGCAGCAGAAACCATCAGTCACGCCTGCAGCAGACAGACGGGTGCAGCAGACAGACAGGTGCAGATGGCTGCCGTCATTCATTTCAAAGTACGACTATCACGTCTATTTAAAAATACACCTGTGTTTTACTTCCTGTTCCGTTACACAATAATGCGTTAGCTCAAAGCGATGGTTGCATACGTGGAACGGAATCCGAGATTGAAGTTAGTTTGTTTGTTTTCACGTCACCAACAACGTGACAGAACGTTAAAGCTCCCGGAGGTCGTTTTGTGCCAGGAGGAGAATAAACATATTAAGTACAAATTATTACAAAGGATTTGATTTTTAAGTTTGTATCTCATAGTTTTGATTTCAACAGGGGGTCTGGGACCCCTAGAGGGTCCGCAGAACTACTGCAGGGGGTCCCCCAAATTATTTGTTTAATATGTCCAAAAATCCACCGTAACATGAATACAACCTTTATTAAGCAAATAGATAAAAAAGGTCTCTATAGACCTTGGGGGTCACTGGGTCTGTATAGGCCTTGGGGGTCCCTCCACTGGGTCTCTATAGGCCTTGGGGGTCACTGGGTCTGTATAGGCCTTGGGGGTCACTGGGTCTCTATAGACCTTGGGGGTCACTGGGTCTGTATAGGCCTTGGGGTCACTGGGTCTCTATAGGCCTTGGGGGTCACTGGGTCTGTATAGGCCTTGGGGGTCACTGGGTCTGTATAGACCTTGGGGGTCACTGGGTCTCTATAGACCTTGGGGGTCACTGGGTCTGTATAGGCCTTGGGGTCACTGGGTCTCTATAGGCCTTGGGGGTCACTGGGTCTGTATAGGCCTTGGGGGTCTAGTAGTATTTTTACTTTTTATAATGACTTTATTAATTGCCTTCCATAGAGAATAAGCATAAAAAACTTTATTAACACAAACTGTATATATATATATATATATATATATATATATATATATATATATATATATATATATATATATGTTTTATTTCCCATTTTCCAGAGAAAATTGGTTGAAAAGTGAATTCAAATGACAAAAGTAAGTACCACTAACTTTACATAAAATGTTGTATTGTGTATGAAATTGTATGAAACTGTTGGAACTGACGATAAATCAGTAAACGTGTGGAAGCAGAAAGGTGAGAGAACCTCATCACGACCGCAGCCTCATATCGCTCCACCGCAGAGACCAGACTCACTGCGTAGGGACTCTGCAGCTGCAGATGTGGTTTTAAACGAGTCCTGATTAACACTTGTGATCTCTTTGTACTCTGAATGGCATCCTGAGCTGAGGGAGTGGTCATATTGTGTTCAATAATGTACCGAGCCGTGAATTAAACGTCTTCTAACCAAACAAATTAGTACAATATTTGAAGAGTGATGGGATCATAACATTAATTTAGTTTATTTATTCTTAATGTATCAGTGACAAAACAAGAATATACAAATCAAGAGAACAAAATAGACATATTTACGAAACTAAAGTATTTGCAACTATACTAGTGATACAAACAATATAGTAATACATGAGATTATTTAAAAAAAAAAAAATTAAACTTAAGAGGGGGAAATGGGGAAAAGATCGATTTCATGTTTTTGTGTTTTTATTTGGATTTTCTTGCTGGAGGGGTGAAGAGGAATCCGCTCCTGATCAGCTGATTCATTGAGTTTAAAGTAAAAATAATTACTATTTAAAACACAGATACAAATGCATGCCAGTCTTACTACTTTATTAAGAAAAATTCCCTGTGTACTACTGGACCCATCGGCCTATTTCTTTGTGCTCATTCATGACTGTATGCTTAAGTTCCTGTTGTGACAAAACAAATCTAAAAACTACTTGGCGAGGTTTAAAAACATCACTGTTATTGTACGAAAGCAGCGTGAAAACCCACCCAAGAGGACTTGCTTCACACTAACAGCACTCTCCTGGCGGACCTCCAACCAGACCTCCTCCATACCTGGACCTTTGTACTTCACAATCTAGTTTGCGTTGCGTAGGAACGTCAGTTTTTGGAGACTAATGGAAAAGATGTTTTCTCGATGGAACCAACGCCTGGTTTCACCAAGAGTTTGATTGACAGCCGGTTCATCCAATCACCTGCCGAGCCTTTTTCTTAAAGCTGGACCTCCTTTTTTTTCTCAGATGTTTCGGTGTAACGAACAAAAGCAGCGTGCTGCGTTTAACATGATGCCGTGTGCTATAAGTGATGCCACTGATGGACTTAAATTAGATGTAAGTAACTGAAATAACCAGTCGAGTGACTGAGGACCCATAGGTGCCTGTGGTTGCCTAGCAACAACAACAACACCACCACCACCACCACCACTAAAGCAGACCTGGCCACTCTACTTCGTAGGCGTGGGAACGACTCATGTGATGTCAGCGATTCTCCACGTTGAGTCACTGCAGCCTTTTGTTCTCCTCCTTTTCATGTTCGGCTCATTTGCAGCTCCAGATATATTTAGGAGATAATTAACCAATGTTTGATAATAAACCTCTGCAGAAATGTTTCAAACTGAGTGTGTCTGCAAAGCGTTCACTGATAATTCATTTGTTTTCCTATAAAATCCATTATTTTTGCAACTGAATTAACATTTTATACTGAATAGTTGTGGTTGAGCAACTAACAGTGCTCAGGGGGGGAAAAAATCACAATTTCAAAGTTGATTTAAGTCAAACCACGATGCTTTTCACTAAACCTAACCAAGAAGTCTTGCAGCTTTGTTTTGTTTTGTTTGTTAAAAAGGTAACTGCGACTATTCTGTCCCGGAAGGTAACTTTCTAGGGAACATTGTGCAGGGGGAGGTTAGAAGCCAAAAAAAAGGCTTATAAGTAAACCTCCCCTCTAAATTACATTCGTCACAAAAATGAAAATAAAATAAAATGGAATAAAAGGAAGGTATTTCTACATAAACACACGTGAAAAATGTATAAAAGTTTGAGTTCTCTGAAGAGAGGAGCAACCTCCAATAGAAATACATGAGCTTGAACGTCTTGATGAGCTAATGTTTCCATGTTTAAGAATCAGTAGATCTAGATTTTGTGACTGTTTCATAAACCTGCGTTGAAGATTTCGTTCTCTGGAGATAAATAATAGAGGTTGAAATGAATCATTTTCACATTTCAGCAGCATTAGAATGCATTTAGTCTGTAAAGCTCAAAACTATGAAGGACCCCGTCACACAGACGCTATAGAAATACGATGGTATATACCATTCAAGCAGTTTCAGTGATAATGCTGTGAAATCAATCAACAATATCAATTCTTAGGTCTTAGGTCATTGTGTTTTATGTGTGTATGTTTAAGTGATCTTCGATATTTTGTTTTAGAAAACAAATATACTTGGTGAGATGATTTTGTACATATTTATCATATATGATTAATATGACGAGAGATTCAGAGTATTAGAAACGACTACAGGTCCTCGGTGTGTATTTGAGGCTTCAGTCACCAGACGTAAGGAGAATACACAAAGCATGTTGACGTATGATTGAAGGTACGTATATGTTTTATTTACTAGACGTTTATTGAGACAAGCGTCACAGAATGTTCTTCAAAACACGATGACTGCTGCTCCGACTTTGTTTTTGTTATCTTGAGTGCATAGCTGCACGATGATGCTCCACAGATATCCCCCCCTAAAAATATCAAATCCAACGTCATATCTGAGAAGAATGTCCCTCAACTGGTTTCATCACCCAGTAAGAGCCCCACCATTAAGGTGCACCACAGTCGTCCCAGCACAGCCACGCCTCAGGATAAACATACACCCATCATAAGCTACTGTCATCTCACCTGTGGGATATAAAAGCTGCCGTACACTCATGAACAGCAACCAGCAACCAGGCGAAGGATCCTGACCGGAGGAAACGGCGAGCATCACAACCTTCAGTCCAACATCTGTAAGTACGTCTACCATCCTCCATACTTGAGTCAATTCTCTAATTAGCTTATGAAAGGACTTATCCCTTAATTATGAAATATCTGGGTTAATGTTGGCTTTTGTCTTGTTTTTTATTTAACTAGTTGTACATTGACAGTCATTTTGCATGCATAACTAATAGAATAATATTGTTGCAAAGATTAATTTGATCAGATTATGAAAGCAAAACAATTAATACACACTTTCAGCAACACTTTATTTTGCTAGTTCAGTGTTTTTATGCCTGTAGATATCAATAAGTAGCCGTCTGAATGGAAATTCAACACAAGTTATACAATGTAAACTATTCCGTGAAGTGAATCTAACAAAAATCTACTATTATATTATAGAAGCGGAAAATCAGTGTCCCATCATGATGATGAAGATCTCTCTCATTCTTCTTCTGTGCTTTGGTAAGTTGAAGTTATTGATTACCAATAAAATATTCTGTTTTTCAAAATGTGAGATAAAAATCTGAATTTTGTTCTGATCCATCTATGCCATTTATAAACAGCATCAAGTGATGTTGCTGCACAAACATCTGCAACCACAGCTACCGCAACAACTACAGCAGCTGCAACAACCACGGCAGCTGCAGCAACAACCACAGTTGCCCCAACAACCACAGCTGCAGCAGCGACTACCACAGTTGCTCCAACAACCACGGCAGCTGCAGCAACAACCACAGTTGCCCCAACAACCACAGCTGCAGCAGCGACTACCACAGTTGCTCCAACAACCACAGCTGCCGCAGCGACTACCACAGTTGCTCCAACAACCACAGCTGCTGCAGCGACTACCACAGTTGCCCCAACAACCACGGCAGCTGCAGCAACAACCACAGTTGCCCCAACAACCACAGCTGCTGCAGCGACTACCACAGTTGCTCCAACAACCACAGCTGCCGCAGCAACAACCACAGTTGCCCCAACAACCACAGCTGTCGCAGCCACTACCACAGTTGCCCCAACAACCACGGCAGCCGCAGCAACAACCACAGTTGCCCCAACAACCACAGCTGCAGCAGCGACTACCACAGTTGCTCCAACAACCACAGCTGCCGCAGCGACTACCACAGTTGCTCCAACAACCACAGCTGCTGCAGCGACTACCACAGTTGCCCCAACAACCACGGCAGCTGCCGTGACTACCACAGTTGCTCCAACAACCACAGTTGCTCCAACAACCACAGCAGCCGCAATAACAACCACAGTTGCCCCAACAACCACGGCAGCTGCAGCAACAACCACAGTTGCCCCAACAACCACAGCTGCTGCAGCGACTACCACAGTTGCTCCAACAACCACAGCTGCTGCAGCGACTACCACAGTTGCCCCAACAACCACAGCTGCCGCAGTGACTACCACAGTTGCCCCAACAACCACGGCAGCCGCAACAACAACCACAGTAGCCCCAACAACCACAGCTGCCGCAGTGACTAGCACAGTTGCTCCAACAACCACAGCTGCCGCAGCAACAACCACAGTTGCTCCAACAACCACGGCAGCCGCAGCAACAACCACAGTTGCTCCAACAACCACAGTTGCTCCAACAACCACAGCTGCAGCAGCGACTACCACAGTTGCTCCAACAACCACAGCTGCCGCAGCGACTACCACAGTTGCTCCAACAACCACAGCTGCTGCAGCGACTACCACAGTTGCCCCAACAACCACGGCAGCTGCCGTGACTACCACAGTTGCTCCAACAACCACAGCAGCCGCAATAACAACCACAGTTGCCCCAACAACCACGGCAGCTGCAGCAACAACCACAGTTGCCCCAACAACCACAGCTGCTGCAGCGACTACCACAGTTGCTCCAACAACCACAGCTGCTGCAGCGACTACCACAGTTGCCCCAACAACCACAGCTGCCGCAGTGACTACCACAGTTGCCCCAACAACCACAGCTGCCGCAGTGACTAGCACAGTTGCTCCAACAACCACAGCTGCTGCAGCGACTACCACAGTTGCTCCAACAACCACAGCAGCCGCAACAACAACCACAGTAGCCCCAACAACCACAGTTGCTGCAGTGACTACCACAGTTGCTCCGACAACCACAGTTGCTGCAGTGACTACCGCAGTTGCTCCAACAACCACAGCTGCCGTAGTGACTACCACAGTTGCTCCAACAACCACAGTTGCTGCAGTGACTACCACAGTTGCTCCAACAACCACAGCTGCTGCAGCGACAACCACAGTTGCTCCGACAACCACGGTTGCTGCAGTGACTACCACAGTTGCCCCAACAACCACAGCTGCCTCAGTGACTACCACAGTTGCCGCAGTGACTACCACAGTTGCTCCAACAACTACGGCAGCTGCAACAACCACAGTTGCCCCAACAACCATGGCAGCTGCAGCAACAACCACAATTGCTCCAACAACCACAGCTGCTGCAGCGACTACCACAGTTGCTCCAACAACCACAGCAGCCGCAGCGACTACCACGGTTGCTCCAACAACCACAGCTGCCGCAGCGACTACCACAGTTGCTCCAACAACCACAGCTGCCGCAGTGACTACCACAGTTGCTCCAACAACCACGGCAGCCGCAGCAACAACCACAGTTGCTCCAACAACCACGGCAGCCGTAGCAACAACCACAGTTGCTCCAACAACCACGGCAGCTGCAGCAACAACCACAATTGCTCCAACAACCACAGCTGCTGCAGCGACTACCACAGTTGCTCCAACAACCACAGCTGCCGCAGCAACAACCACAGTTGCCCCAACAACCACAGCTGTCGCAGCCACTACCACAGTTGCTCCAACAACCACGGCAGCCGCAGCAACAACCACAGTTGCCCCAACAACCACAGCTGCCGCAGCAACAACCACAGTTGCTCCAACAACCACGGCAGCCGCAGCAACAACCACAGTTGCTCCAACAACCACAGTTGCTCCAACAACCACAGCTGCCGCAGCGACTACCACAGTTGCTCCAACAACCACGGCAGCCGCAGCAACAACCACAGTTGCCCAAACAACCACAGCTGCCGCAGTGACTACCACAGTTGCTCCAACAACCACGGCAGCCGCAGCAACAACCACAGTTGCTCCAACAACCACGGCAACCGTAGCAACAACCACAGTTGCTCCAACAACCACGGCAGCCGTAGCAACAACCACAGTTGCTCTAACAACCACGGCAGCCGCAGCAACAACCACAGTTGCCCCAACAACCACAGTTGCCCCAACAACCACAGCTGCCGCAGCGACTACCACAGTTGCTCCAACAACCACAGCAGCCGCAGCAACAACCACAGTTGCCCCAACAACCACAGCTGCCGCAGCAACAACCACAGTTGCCCCAACAACCACAGTTGCTCTAGCAACCACGGCAGCCGCAGCAACAACCACAGTTGCCCCAACAACCACAGTTGCTCCAACAACCACGGCAGCCACAGCAACAACCACAGTTGCCCCAACAACCACAGTTGCTCTAACAACCACGGCAGCCGCAGCAACAACCACAGTTGCCCCAACAACCACAGCTGCTCCAACAACCACTACAGTTGCCGCAACAACCACAGTTGCTCCAACAACCACGGCAGCCACAGCAACAACCACAGTTGCCCCAACAACCACAGTTGCTCTAACAACCACGGCAGCCACAGCAACAACCACAGTTGCCCCAACAACCACAGTTGCTCCAACAACCACGGCAGCCACAGCAACAACCACAGTTGCCCCAACAACCACAGTTGCTCTAACAACCACGGCAGCCACAGCAACAACCACAGTTGCCCCAACAACCACAGTTGCTCTAACAACCACGGCAGCCGCAGCAACAACCACAGTTGCCCCAACAACCACAGCTGCTCCAACAACCACTACAGTTGCCCCAACAACCACCGCAGCTGCAACAACCACAACTGCTGCCTCCTCTGCAGTCATAAAAAAAACAAGTTTCCTTTTGATAATTGCAGTTGTTTCTGCACTAGTCTGGATTTAAGAACTAAACTGGGACCAGGGACTAAGGACTAGGGAGTAGGGACTAAGGAGTATGGAGTAGGGACCAGGGACTAAGGACTAGGGAGTAGGGACTAAGGACTAGGGAGTAGGGACTAAGGACTAGGGAGTAGGGACCAGGGACTAAGGACTAGGGAGTAGGGACTAAGGACTAGGGAGTAGGGACTAAGGACAAGGGAGTAGGGACCCGGGACCCGGGACTAAGGACTAGGGAGTAGGTACCCGGGACTAAGGACTAGGGAGTAGGGACAAAGGACTAGGGAGTAGGGACCCGGGACTAAGGACTAGGGAGTAGGGACAAAGGACTAGGGAGTAGGGACTAAGGAGTATGGAGTAGGGACCAGGGACTAAGGACTAGGGAGTAGGGACTAAGGAGTATGGAGTAGGGACCAGGGACTAAGGACTAGGGAGTAGGGACTAAGGACTAGGGAGTAGGGACTAAGGACTAGGGAGTAGGGACCAGGGACTAAGGACTAGGGAGTAGGGACTAAGGAGTAGGGAGTAGGGACTAAGGACAAGGGAGTAGGGACCCGGGACTAAGGACTAGGGAGTAGGGACCCGGGACTAAGGACTAGGGAGTAGGGACAAAGGACTAGGGAGTAGGGACCCGGGACTAAGGACTAGGGAGTAGGGACTAGGAACTAAACACCAGCAACACTAGACACCAGGTGTTGTCATGAAGATATATCAACTTACTGTGTTGCCATTACTAACATTCCTGTGATTTCATACTTAATGAACTTCTTTTCTTCTGACGTTGTCAACACTGAACCATGTGATTTAACTTCAGTTACCTTGGTGATTGCTCTGTTGCCTATATTTGTACGTACTAATATGAAAACAAATGTCAAGTATTTATTCAGAATGAGAATGAACTCTGTTGTTGTCATGGTTTCTGCCCATGATGGTCATGTAACGTGTTTTTAATGACTTTAGTTCATCATCACTTATTTATTATGTCATCACTTATTTATTTAATTTTAGTGTACGGCTGATCTTGAAAAAAACTTGAATAAACTTTATTTGTGCATAACTTTTTCATGTTTTTTTTGGGGGGGTAGCAAACTACTGATATACTGATATTTACTGAGATACTTATATCTTATATATATATCTATATATACTGTATATATATATACACACACACACACACACACACACACACACACACACACACACACACACACACACACACATATACAGTGGTGTGAAAAAGTATTTGCCCCCTTCCTGCTTTTTTCTTTTTTTGCCTGTTTGTCACTCTTAAATGTTTCAGATCATCAAACAAATTTTAATAAAAGTCAAGGATAACTCAAGTAAACACAAAATGCAGTTTTTAAATGAAGGTTTGTATTATAAAGGGAGAAAAAAAATCCAAACCTACATGGCCCTGTGTGAAAAAGTATTTGCCCCTCCAGTTAAAACATAACTTAACTAAGGTTTATCACACCAGAGTTCAATTTCTCTAGCCACCCCCAGGCCTGATCACTGCCACACCACTTCCCAATCAAGAATTCACTTAAATAGGACCTGCCTGACAAAGTGAAGCTCCTCAAAAGCAAGACATCATGGTGAAAACCAAAGAAATTCAGGAACAAATGAGAAAGAAAGCAATTGAGATCTATCAGTCTGGAAAAGGTTATAAAGCCATTTCTAAAGCTTTGAGACTCAAGAGAACCACAGTGAGAGCCATAATCCACAAATGGCGAATACATGACACCGTGATGAGCCTTCCCTGGAGTGGCCGGCCAATCAAAATGACGCCAAGAGTGCAGCGACGACTCATCCAAGAGGTGACAAAAGACCCCAGAACAACATCAAAAGAACTGCAGGCCTCGCTTGCATCAATTAAGGTCAATGTTCATGACTCTACCATAAGAAAGACACTGGGCAAAAAGTTCCAAGACGAAAACCACTGCTGAGCCAAAAAAATATTAAAGCTCGTCTAATGTTTGCCAGGAAACATCTTGATGATCCCCAACACTTTTGGGAGAATACTTTGTGGACTGACGAGACAAAAGTTGAACTTTATGGAAGGTGTGTGTCCCAATACATCTGGCGTAAAAGTAACGCAGCTTTTCAGAAAAAGAACATCATACCAACAGTAAAATATGGTGGTGGTAGTGTGATGGTCTGGGCTGTTTTGCTGCTTCAGGGCCTGGAAGACTTGCTGTGATAAATGGAGCCATGAATTCTGCTGTCTACCAACAAATCCTGAAGGAGAATATCCGTCCATTTGTTCGAGACCTCAAGCTGAAGCAAACTTGGGTTCTGCAGCAGGATACTGATCCAAAACACACCAGCAAGTCCACCTCTGAATGGCTAACGAAGAACAAAATTAAGACTTTGGAGTGGCCTAGTCAAAGTCCTGACCTGAATCCTATTGAGATGCTGTGGCATGACCTCAAAAAGGCGGTTCATGCTCGAAAACCCTCCAATAAGGTTGAATTACGACGACTGTGCAAAGAGGAGTGGGCCAAAATTCCTCCACAGCGCTGTCAAAGACTCATTGCAAGTTATCGCAAACGCTTGATGGCTGTTGCTGCTGCTAAGGGTGGCCCAACCAGTTATTAGGTTTAGGGGGCAAATACTTTTTCACATAGGGCAATGTACATTTGGATTTTTTTTCTCCTTAATAAAAGAAAACTTCATTTAAAAACTGCATTTTGTGTTCAATTGTGTTGTCCTTGCCTTATATTAAAATTGGTTTCATGATCTGAAACACTTAAGTGTGACAAACATGCAAAAAAAGAAGAAAGCAGGAAGGAGGCAAATACTTTTTCACACCACTGTATATAGAATATAGAATAGATATAGATATATGGATATGTTTTTGTTGCTGCCAAGGAAGTACTGTTCATGATATTGACATCCGGAGTGATTCATCTGTGTCAATAATATATATTATATATATCGGCGTGTAATTTTGTAGTTAATGAAGGATATATTTAATCCTTGTTGAAGTTTGACTGTTGCTCCTGTTTTTGACTCTGGCAACATTAACTAGTGTTAGAAGTTTGCTTTGATGTAGTATTGCCTTAAACTTGCATTCTCTCTGCTGGCCACCAGAGGGCGACTCCTCTCTGATTGTACTTGTCACTCATGCGTTGAAGAACATGTGACGCTTGTCTCAACAAACATCTGCCAGTAAATAAAACGACAACCTTCAATCAGACGTCAACATGATTTGTGTATTTTCCCTTGGTCTGGTGACTGAAGCCCCATTTACACACCGAGCACCTCTACTCGTTTCTAATAGTCTGAATCTCTCGTCATTTTTATTACAAGCAAAAACACCACGTATTAATTTCTTTTTTTTTACTTCTACTTGTGGTCGTTCCGGTGTTTCACCGTTCATCACATCTTCACATCTTCCTACAACAGGTTTTTAAGAGGCAATTTGGACTGGATCGATCCATCTATGGATTCAAGTACATATTTAATGTGTTCGACCCAAGAGAGCCTATTTGGACCAGACGACCTGTCAGGCGACCTGTCAGGCGACCTGTCAGGCGACCTGTCAGGCGACCTGTCAGGTCACGTGTCAGGCGACCTGTCAGGTGACCAGCCTAGTAGTTTTTGAAGGTACATCTCTGTAATAATATTTGATAATTAAATACATATTCATGGGAGTATTTTGTCAGAATCTTTAAGGGTTGTCATCTTCGCCACCGAATCCCTAACCCTAGCACAGGGGCATGCTGGGACGGGCTGGGAGCCAACAGGATAAACTGGTACGGATAATGGGCGAAACGGACGTTCTGTAAACAATGATGCTGTGAGGTGTGACCAACAAACTGATGAGTCAGCATTCCTTTTTTTATTTTTAAATCTCCATGGTTCTTAAAATTATTACGTTTAAGAAGGTTAGCAATAAAAAGCAACAAACCCCCCCCAAAAAACCAATAACCTTTTTGTGAAATTACCTGATTTCATACAACAGTGATTCACATTCTTTGTTTTTTTTAAAGGTGCCATATTATACAGTTTTTCCTCAATTTCACACAGCTGTCAGAGGTCCAACAACACTGTACTCGATATGCATTGCCCAAAACCCATCCATGGTCCTGAATTTCAGCTGTCTAAAAGTTGCTCAAATGAGCTCTGCTGAGAACAGGCTGTTTCTGTGTCGCACCGTCTGTCATCGCCTACTTAGAGAGCCACGGAGACGATGCCGCTAGCGGCAGCATGCACCAATGTTTACGTGGATGTATCGCTATGGCTCGCCTGTGTGGCTCAGGTGAAGTTGCTGGGGCCCGTATTGTGGGGACAGATCCTTTTAGGAGGGTCAGTGTCGAGGCAAAGCCAGCTTTGTACTGACCCTCGTTACTGAAGCAGCCCGATGTGAAGTGGTTAGCACACACATACAAGCTAAAGGCAGGAACACACCGGCCCAACCGTTGGACGTCTGAAGCGTTTGGAGAGGCTCGGACGAGGTCGGGAACACATATGTTTGGTGTGTACAGCTGCGTCGGAAGCTTTCGGAGCCGCGCGGACGTTGTCTGATCAGACTGAGCATACGAAGTCTGAGGAGGTGGGCTGTTGGACGTCTGAGCCATTGGATACTCTGATTGGCGGTGTGCTAGCGAATCAGAGTATCCAATGGCGGTGTGTGGGCGGGGCGGAAGTGACGATGGTAAACAACAAACCACATAAACAGAGATGGCGCAGAGTACAGATTTTACTTCGTCGTTGCATCGCACTTTTGGTTATTTCTGCACATTTATCGAAGCAATGGCTACGTGGAGCGAAGAGACGGAAGAGCAGCTGATTGTGCATTGTTTTTATCTGCACTCCGTTCCGTCATTTCCTGTTTTCCTGTTTTGGAGTACTGGCACGAGACTAGCGCCACCCACTGTTAAGGAGGCTTATTGCATCTCGCGCAAGCGCAGAACGTACACGCTGCTGTGGTGTCGGAAGCACGTCGAAGCGGTGTGTACAACGCAACTTTTCTGCCGAACGGGTCAGACGAGAGGCAACAGAGTGGGCGGAGAGTGGTCGGATAAGGCAGTTGGACGTCTGGGCGGTGTGTGGGGGCCTTAACACGGACCGTAGCCGGCACATTGTTATTAAAAATGAAATGCAATCACCGTCTCTTCTGTTCTTCTGTAGCTGGAACCTTAGTTACGTTACGACGGGAGCTGAATCTGAACAGCCTGTAGGAGCGCTGTTGTACCAGTGGGGGGGCTGCAGAGACCATGCAGGAGTCGCTTGTTTTCCTCATCCTGGGAGTTGACAGGCTCAGGGAGGACCAGTTTAAAGGTGTAGAGACCAGAGAAAACCTGTTTTTCATAATATGGGACCTTTAAGGTCACATGGGAGACTAACGTTGCCAAGTCTGATAAGATGTATCAAAAGGGGGTTTTGGTTGCTTCTTGATGTTGTGTTTGTTGTGTGTTGCCAGTTGCAGAAAAGTCATGAAAGCTAACAAAAACAGTTAAACAATTTTTTTTAAATTTTATACCTGAAGTTTGGAACACGTGAAAAAGTGAAGAAAAAATAAAGTGGATTCAAACCAAACAGAACAAACAGAAAACAAACAGAAAACAGAAAACAAACTCAACTAGTTTTTTTGTATCAAACTTCAAGAGACGCTGTGATGCTGCTGAACGACCAGATGATTAAACTTTATGTGTTTTGATTGAAGAGAACTCGAAACTGTCATACCCTTTTTTTTTACGTCACCATATTTTTTCTATAATTGACTTAGGTGAAGGGATTACCTGTACATTCAAAAAATATCACAGCCGACGGCTGCACAATGGTGATGACAATTGCAATGTAATTAAAGCAAACAAACCCAAAGTCGCTCACGTAGGATGGCGAATTGTAATGCCAGAAAAATGTCACCATACCCGTATGGCGGCGGGAAGACTGCGTAATGTTTAATCATGGGAATAAAAGGGTTTGTGGTCTTTGTGATCCTGCTTATAAAAGAGGAGCAGAAATCAGAAAACATCACAACGTTCTTCACTGCAGAGACGCCGAGAAGTAAACCTGTAAGTACTTTTCTTCTTATATTCATTCAACTTTGTTTTCAAGAGTGGGGATCTAAACATTATATTTAGTCTTAATATTTTTAAATAATGTATTCATATTCTAATTATTGTTTATCAAAATGTATTTTTGTTATTTTATTTGGATTATTTCTGAACATTTTTTGTCAATTATTTAACTTACAGTGTAAGTATTATATTTTTTACAGTATACTTTGAAATGTCATTATACTAGCTTGTTTCATGAATTACAGTTATTTTATTTTCACCTTTTTAACGGATTTTTTTCTTTAAATGTTTAAACGTTACACTTTATCACACAGTTTAATGTGAAACACTTTGAGCTGCATGTATGTGCTCTTTAAATAGTTAAAGTTTACTACTACTGTAGTACTACTAACTAAAAATGTCACTGTGTAAATCAGTCCATCTGAGAAATGCCTTCTATTGTATTTGGAGACATTTTGCTGTTTTAATTTTTTAAAATGTATTATGTGTAAGCCTGGAAACAAAGCGTCATAAAATAAGGTCGTTCATCTAATTTTAGGATTATAATGTTAATGAGGATCATCAAAGTATTGTGAAGCTGCACTTTGTGAGAACATTCAGCAAAAAAAAATGTAAATTGATATAATCCAAAGAAGTAAATTAAGTTAATCACAGCTAGTTAATAGTTAATAGTTCAAAGTTGATAGTTAAAGGTCACTGCTGAGCTGTTATCTAAGAGGGCGGAGCCTGCTTGTGTTTCTTAGACAGGTAACTGTAAAGTTAAGATGTTTATACTCCTCTGTTTCATTCAGATCTCATTAATGAGATGAATCTTGGTTTGTTTTCAGAGAGCAGAAAAGATAATCTACATCTTCATCATCATGTTTGCAAAGATTTGTGCCGTCGTCCTTCTGCTAGTCGGTGAGTGAAACTTTACCTCCAAATAAAGTTGTTAAATGTCCGGCAACAATGTGGGACTGATCTAACTATTTATCCTCAAAACAGCCTCTGGCAGTGCCCAATCAAACACAACCACCGTTGCCGCACCTACGACTGTCGCACCCACTGTGGCCACAACCGCACCTGCAACCACAACCATACCAGCAACCACCGTGGCCACAACTGTACCAGCAACCACCGTGGCCACAACCACACCAGCAACCACCGTGGCCACAACTGTACCAGCAACCACCGTGGCCACAACCACACCAGCAACCACCGTGGCCACAACCACACCAGCAACCACCGTGGCCACAACCACACCAGCAACCACCGTGGCCACAACTGTACCAGCAACCACCGTGGCCACAACCACACCAGCAACCACCGTGGCCACAACCGTACCAGCAACCACCGTGGCCACAACTGTACCAGCAACCACAGTGGCCACAACCACACCAGCAACTACCGTGGCCACAACCACACCGGCAACTACCGTGGCCACAACCACTCCTGCAACCACAACCCCACCAGCAACCACCGTGGCCACAACCACCACTGCCACCTCCTCTGCCCTGATCAACAGAATCAGCGTGGTGTCTGTCGTCATAGCGATGATGACACACGTACTCAGCTCCCATTGTTAAGCTGCTAACTGTAGTTCTTGCTCTGTGAATGAAGTGATGGAAGGAAGGAAGGATTTGAAGGAAGTTAAGTTGCTGTAAATAAGCGAATATGCTAATTTATTTTGTTGAGTGAAACCACACTGGACCCTCCTGGAGGTCTGAGATGGTCTATGATGGGAGGACCGAGGACTCGGTGATGGTCTGATTCTGGTTCTGTCTGTAATTGCATCATTTAAAAATGAATATGGTTCACAATAAAAGATTCTGTTAAGTTATGATAAGTCACGAAGGTGTCTCTCATTACTCATCCATCAAGAAATTGACATAATTGTACAATTATAACCATAACGAGGCTCATCAAAGTATTGTTCAAAGTATTGTTGGGGTTTGTGAGAACATGAAGGAAACATTTTTAATTGATATAATCCAGCGAAGAATATTAAGTTAATGACCGTTGGTTAAAAGTTAATAGTGAATCACTGCTGTTATGTAAGAGGGCGGAGCCGGCTTGTGTTTCTGAAATGCAAAGAAGTGAAGATGCATTTACTCTTCTGTTTCATTCATGAGATAAAAATGACTCATGTGAAACGATCGGTTTCCTTTAGACAACAAAACGTCTCGGCTATCGTTAGAAAAAAACATCAGTGTGTTTTAAAATAACGACGTAAAGATGTAACGTAACGTACCGAAATGAGTGCAAATAAATGACTTTATAACATAATCTTACAATGTTTTTCCACAACCTCTCTCTCTCTCCAATCTGTCTGCCTCAGTAATAAAAAAATTAATATAAAAAATAATTATAATAATAACAATAATAATATCTGAGGTTTGCAGAAACCTACAAAATCAATCTGCCACTTTGGCTTCCAGTGTCTTCTTCTACTATTGGATTCTATTTATTTCCTCTCTGTGTCCATAAAACAGGAGCCAGTTCAGTCTATGAGATTATCAACATAAAGGGCCACAGCAGCTCTGTGCAGGACGAGTAGTTCAGGGACCCTGGGAGAGGGGAACTCCCTCAGTGAATAGAAATGTGGTAAATATTAGTTTAGGGTATGTTGGAATGTAGACAATCCAGGCAATAGTCAGAGCCGACAAGTTATACAGGAGGTTTGGGAGAGTAATCGCGTTGCCAGACGTTACACACAGCCGTGGTGTTGTTGCTCCGCACTGGGCGTTGCCCAATAAACCGCGGTCTGTACTCATTGGCAGAGGAACAGCTGGAGGCAACAAAGTTGACTTTGTGGTTCAGGTGTTCTGGAAGCCTGCCAGACTTTTCACCGCAGACGTCAAAATTCTTTCATAGTTGTTTTGTGTCTTTTTGTAGTTCTTTCATAGTTGTTTTGTGTCTTTTTGTAGTTTTATGTCTCTGTCATTTTATATATTTGTAGTTTTAGGTTTCTTTGTAGTTGTTTTATGTCTCTGTAGCTGTTTTATATATATTTGTAGTTTTGTGTATTTTTGTAGTTGTTTTATGTCTCTTTGTAATTGTTTTATGTATATTTGTAATTTGTTGTGTGTCTTTTAGTTGCTTTATGTATATTTGTAGTTGTTTTGTGTCTCTTTGTAGTTCTTTCATTGCTGTTCTGTGTCTCTTTGTAGTTGTTTTGTGTCTCTTTGTAGTTCTTTCATTGCTGTTCTGTGTCTCTTTGTAGTTGTTTTGTGTCTCTTTGTAGTTGTTTTGTGTATATTTGTAGTATTTCCATGTTTCTCCCAGGTTGGTTGGCGTCTCGTCGCTGACATGTCGTAGGTTAAAGCCTGAGGGCCGTCCGGTTCGTTCGTCGCTGTTCTGTATTCTAATTTCACACCAACAGAAAATGGACCAGAGGGGTATTCCATCAAACTCGCTAAGCGCAAAGCCGGGCTAATTTCGATAAGCCTCGCTACCTTTAGCGAGAGTTGCGTTCCATCAACGTGACTTAAGGCACTCTCCGCTAAGTAACCATGGGAATTTATCCGACCAAACTAGCCTGCTCCGGGGCAGGCTAACCATCAGGCTTACTTTAGCGGGGGTTTCAGAGAAGTCCGTCTGTCGGAAACAACTGTACCAGCAGAAGGTTCCGCCAAGTCTAGTCCTCGTGATTTCGTCACGTGAAAGACCAAAAATTACCAAAATTACATATATCAAGTACAAACAGACAGATATTTTCATCAAGCGTCTAAAAATACACGCTTGCAATTAAAAAAATATGAATAAATCGTTTATTTCCTGAACACCGACTGGCCATATCATTATCTAAATACATATGTATTTCACATGTTGTTCATCCCCCAGTTGGGTGAGTGGTGATGCACCTGCCCCCAGATGTGGGCAGCCTGGGTTCACAACCCGGCAAGGATGTCTTATGTGGTTTTTCTTCTTTTTTTTTTGCCTGTATAATTGTCTTTAGATCAGAGAATTAGACCAACATTTTACTTTAACTATGATAAATATGTCACACAATTTCCCCAGAACCCAAATATAACTTGCAAAAACATGATAGATATAAAGATGTTATTATTAATAGCATGTTATAGATCCCAATGACAAAGGCATTGCTGCATGCAATTTACAGCCACATACATTCCTTTCAGGTGAGTTCATTAATAGGTTCATTGAATGTATTCATTAAATTGTTGAGATAAATGAGTTGGTCAATGTAGATGCATTTACTAGGCCTATCTAAAAAAAAGGGAGAGAGAGAGAGAGAGAGAGAGAGAGTTCCGGCTAAAGAAAGAAGTTTCTCAAACTTCTATAGTCGGGAATTGAACCGTGGCCGGCCGCGTGTAAAGCCGGCACGTTACCTCTACACTATCCTCACGTTAGAGAAAATGTAGTCAGTGTTATATTAGAACATGTTACTCTTAACGGTACTTCCGTATTTAATCGCTCGGCAATTCTTGCCCAAGCAGCCTCGTGATTTTTATTTATCACTACAGTATTCCCTTTATTGGTTATGATGGGTTTGTACTCCTCGTACAGTTCCATGAATAATTTTTGCTCTGGTCTTTTCTGCCATTTTCTCGATGATTCAACATTCACGGTTCTGGTCTGGCTTCATATCCCGTGAACGGCGTAACACACGACAACGTTAGCCTGGCTTGAATTAGCCTCAACAAGGCGCAGCTGAAATGCGTTAATGGAACGGGTTTAGCCGCAAGTGGAAGTTGGCGTTAGTTCTAACCAGGCTTAACCAGGTAAGCGCCGCTTTAATTAGCGAGTTTGGTGGAATACCCCTCAGGTGGACATTTAAATCAGGGATTTTCACTACAAGTTAAATAAATCCTGCAAACTGTGAAGAACGTAAACAGATGTGCACATCACTTAATCCTCCTGCATTTACACAAACTCGTGGCTCAATGATTGAAGTTGGAACTCGTGTAAACGATTATCTGTTAACTGATTATCTGTTGATCCACGAACACACCATCTCTTTGCAAATATTTACACACAGTTATCTCCGTGAGACGCTCCATTCAACACTAAAAGCCTGTGTGTTGTTTGCTGCCACTGGGATATCGTACTCAATCATCAATCGCCTGCACCCAGAATGCACCTGTGTAAACACCTCTCAGCCAATCAGATCACTCAGAAATCAGAGCTTCAACACCATGAATAGGATTCAGGTTTGCTCTTCGGGGTGAACTTTGGTCATAGTTCAGCATGAAACTAATGAACATGTGAAAGATAATAGTAATGGACACTCAAAGTGGTGATGCAGAAATACAATCATGAGTGTTATGGTTTTGTGTTTTGGAGTTTCTACAAAGAGGCAAATCGTTTCAGAAATTGTGTTTTTAACAATTTACAAAAAAAATAGCACATTTTGTTTTCTACATTTACAGTAAAACAATTAACAGAAAATAAACGTGATTATATGGAGAGTTTTGACACAATGAGTGAAACTGGAAGGGATGGCTAGAAAGTGTAACTGAGGGCCTCTGCTGCCCCCTAGCTTCGTTCTGGGGCATCACACCCTCCATCCCTCCATCAAGTCTCATCTTCAAAGATACTAAAACGAGACTCAAAATAATGAAAACAACACTTTATTTGTCTCCTTAACTTGACGTGTTTTTTCTCGCGTTGTATCTACACACACTATATGTTTGATATTGTGAATATTTATATTACTTGGACAAATAAACCCTATTTAGTTTTTTCACCCACTTGTGTGAACTTATCTGATTTAGTCAGAGTCAAATTAAAGTACATGAACAAACTACTCAACATCAGTTTTCAGACCTTTATTTCAGTGTTTCTTCTTCAAGCAGGCGACTTTTATCCGCTCACATTGCACACATTCCTCTCGTGCACTCCGCTTAGTCACGTGACTGACTGGGCTGTAGTTTGCCGCAAAGGGCACCAGAGGGCAGCATTACCCAGAGTTCCCTGCGTGTTTGACAGTCTCCATAAATCCCTTGTTTGTGTCAATGAAATGAAAGTGAAGAGGTGGAACTGTTAAAGATGCAATTATTGGAAATCTGTGGCTGTTTGGCTGCTGCATCTTTTATTTATAAACGGCCTTTCATTGAATTAGACGTCGCTGTTGGAGCTCAGATTGTGAATCACAGAAACTCTTCTATTGAAAAATGTTTCCTGGAAAGTTCATTTTGCATGAATTAGAAGGAATAAATGTAATGAAATGTAAAATGTGTTTTTCAGACATTTCCCCACGTTCATAATCAAGCTGACACAATGCTCATTTATTGCTTGTAGATTCCACTGAGTAATCTATGAAGTATGAACCGCAAAATGGATGCATTTTAAGTTTGATTTGTGTTTATATTGGGATTA
>NC_139928.1:23135507-23155507 GCF_963514095.1 Eutrigla gurnardus | reverse complement strand
ACAACATTTAAAATTTAAATTAAAAAAACTGATATCAGGTATTTCAATCTGCACCAATCCCCAAATAATCCAAGAACACTATACACTTCAATATTTGAAGAAAACGCGTCGCTGGATATTTCTTATACAGTAATATGTGACACCGGTTTCTCCCTCCGAGGTTATTTCCAACGTAACATGTCTGACAATGTTGTTGTTGTTGTTGTTGTTGTTGTTGATGATGTTGTTGTTTGTTGTTCTGGGTGTTTAGTCGCTCCGGAGAGGAGCTGCAGGACGTGTCCGGTGACGTCGAGGTGACTGGATGCTGCAGGAGGAGATCTGCTGATGGAGGTCAGTCTGTCAACTCAGCACACACACACACACACACACACACACACACACACACACACATCTATATATATACATACACAGTATACAAAACACAAATGGTGCAGCATGTGTCAGTGTGACCTGTTAGACAAGGCACAGATTGTTGTCTACTCATCACTGTGTGTGTGTGTGTGTGTGTGTGTGTGTGTGTGTGTGTGTGTGTGTGTGTGTGTGTGTGTGTGTGTGTGTGTGTGTTTGCCAAGCGGTGAACGTCCATCTGCTTGGTCGACGGGAACCTCACACTCCCACTGCGGCGGAGGCGGCGTGCAGACGGGTGATTAAAGGGTGATTGGATGGTTCTATTAGCGGGCGGATGATTGAACGGAGGAACACATGAAGTGATGAATAGACGGGCGGAGGGATTAAAGGATCAATTCATGGCTTGAGGGACGGAAACGACGGATTGATGGGAGGCCAGGTTATGGATTCGCAGTTTAACCGCCTGGCGTGTTGCTGAGGCGTTTAGTCCTTCGGTGCCGCCTAGAGGCCAGAGTGGGAACTACACTTGTAGATGAATTCAGCACGGATTTCACCTCCAACTTCAGGGAAGTGGAGTGTTTTGGACACGTTGGGATTCAAACAGGACGTAGCATATAGTTGTGATTTCAGATTTGTTTCCGATACAGAGAAAACACGTTTGCATCTTCATGCGTGGTAAAAAGAAACACATTTTGGTCTCTGCTTCAGCCCGTCTCCTAAAAAACAACATTCACACAAAAAACTACGTTTGCAAAGGAAACTTTTTGTTGCCGGTCACGTTTGCTTTTAACGTATCGCAGATTAGATGATGGAATTGATGGGTTTTTCATTAAAGCAAACCGAGTAGTTTTTTTGTTGCCTTAACGTAACTATTTAGTTCTGTAGCATGTTTTTTGTTTCGGTCGTTAACCATGAGAGTTTAGTTAAGTTTTATGGGAACGTCATTACAGGATTAGTTCCGCTTCAACAAAAATAAAAAAAATGTTTCTCCTAAACTACGATGGTCGAGTCCCGCCTGAAACCAGAATTCAATGTTGATTTATTTTAATTTACGTCCTTTAAAGTAGGTAAATTATATTAATGCTAATAGCTTTTTCTTTTAACTATACTATGAGTTTTATGCTGTTTTTCTCCAACATTTTACATGGTGACTTTTTGACGTAACAATGTTTCTTTGACATGCTATATTAACATTAATCACATGTTTAAAACATGTCATTGAGAATTTCAGAGACAGTTTTGATAAATCCTCCAGTGTTTGTTGAGTCTGTAACAAACAACATGAAAAGTCCTTCTATGGAACAGAATATGATCCTCAGCCACACACACATGTCATGTGTTTAAACCTCTGAATTCATTGATTGATTAGAATGTAATTAGTGGTAATCAATCACAGCAGCGTGATGAAATGGGGATTAAAGGAGAAACATTCACCATCTCTGGTTTCCTGGAAAGAAATCCCAGCAATGTGTTGCTGCATTTCAACATCGAGGACTCAATTTCACTTTCATTTATATTATTCATTATTTCACTGGTTTTTCTCTTCACTTGACTGGGAGTTTCAGAGCTCCGTATTCACGGGGAAACGAGGCTGATCGTCGTCCTTGAAGCAGGAAGCAACAAAATGAGGGTCTGAATGAAAAATATATTTAACCCAAATGTTTTAAATCTGCTGCTTTCCAATATTTCCATTCGACACAAAGTCTACGAGCTACAGAACTACGTAGTTAAAAAAAGTGAACAAAATAATACAAAAAACACAGCAAAACGAATTTATTTTCAACGTCAACGCTGAACTAAAAGGTGTAAACAAGAGTCTCCAGAGGACAGACAGGCAGACAGTTAGCTGCAGATTAATTCATGGATGGATGTCATATTATTGATTGAAATCAGTTGATGTTAGCTGATGCAAACATATTTGGTTTTCCAGGGAGAAAAATGATCTAAAAGACTTTAAAGCAGTCTCCTGGGTGAAAGTCCTGTGTCCGCGGCTCCTTCCAGGAGGTGAACTTGTAAAACTAACGACGTCTCTTGAACTCGAGTGTTGGTTTCCTCGCCGTCTGCTTCAGGCGAGAGCTGCAGCTTCTGAAAGGTTAAATGAAAAGATTTCATCGGGAGCAGAAACAGAAGGTCAGATGGCAAAGATGAAGTCCTGCTGACGTGCCCACCCCCTCCTCCTCCTCCTCCTCCTCCTCCTCCTCCTCCTCCTCCTCCTCCTCCCCCTCCTCCTCCTCCTCCTCCTCCTCCTCCTCCTCCTCGCAATGCTGTTATTTTTTTAAAAGCATGGAAAGCTCATTATGAACGCAACATCAACTCTATTATAGATTTAATAAATCCTTTCGGCCTAATGCGGCCATCAATCATCCTAAACGCCGGAGCATTATTCAAAGCAGCTCGGAGCCGGAGGCGCAGTTTTTAAAGGTTGATTGGATTTTATTTATGGATTGCGTGGAACTCTAAAAGACTGTGTAGGTTAGTCTGGTAATTGACCCGCCGCTATGTCCGGGTCCCACCGCTGGTCCAACAACCAGGGTTGTGCACGTGGACCGGATATCTATTGATGATATAAATGATCGTTAAGTCTACGAAGAGCTACGCTCCCTCAACAGGAAGTACTGCCAAAACAAACACAACGTAGGAAGCAAGATGAAGCTAAAGGATCTGTTTCCCCTCAGCGGCTCTCATCTTGGATTTTGGTCATCTCCATCTTGGATTTCAGTCGTCTTGGATGTTTTGCAACCCTTGAAGGAAGTGACCATATTGCACCAACTCCTGCCATTTAAAGGCTCAGGATCATCCAGCTGGCCATCAATAACTCAATCACAGGTTTGGGCAACAGTTGCAGTGGATATGACATCATGGATATGTCATCATCCCCGGAGCTCCTTTTATTTCACCGTCTCCGCCCTCGTTTTCCCTGTGAAACTCGCTCGGCGCGTCATTAAAAAGGAGCATTACGGAGAAAACAACGGAACAATTTCATCCTTGATCTCTGCCAAAACGACACGAGAGATAAACTCCGTCCGGCTGCGAACCGAACCGTCTGCAGCCAAAAGGTAATGAAGTAATCAGAGCGTGAGTTCCAACCTGGGAACCTGCTTCCATTATTGTTCCAGCGCTTTGATGTTTGAATGAGGGGACCTGAAATAAAGTATATGACGCGACTGTCTTTGAAGATGATCTTTGCATCAGAAGCAGCGGGTGAAGAGGTGACCGTCATCACGCAGCGCTGATAAAAGTTTCATCTTGTTGCATTCGTTCCACATGAAAAATACAGCCGGCACATTTATGGACAGAACCAATGTTTCTCTATTAAAAAAAGTGAAACGACCTCCTGAGTTACAACGTGATCAACCACATTTAAAAAGACAAACATATATAATCAGCCAATCTGTTCCAAACACTTCTGGAGA
This sequence comes from Eutrigla gurnardus, assembly GCF_963514095.1. Classification (NCBI taxonomy): domain Eukaryota; kingdom Metazoa; phylum Chordata; class Actinopteri; order Perciformes; family Triglidae; genus Eutrigla; species Eutrigla gurnardus. The sequence continues at coordinate 23,151,746 of NC_139928.1, read as the reverse complement.
GAAAGAAACTTTCACATTATCCAATAAAGATAACAAATAAAGATGACAGAGATGACATGAAAATTATAATATTCAGCAGGGAGAGAAATAATACAAAATAAACAGAGATATATGTAATATCACGGGACCTTTCAACCGCAGCTTAGTGATGGTGATATGATTAAAAAAGGCATTTACTGGTAACTATAGCAACAGCTGAGCACTTATTTAAACATTTTAATGAATAAATTCAAAGTCATGTGTGTGTGTGTGTGTGTGTGTGTGTGTGTGTGTGTGTGTGTGTGTGTGTGTGTTGCATTCGGAGGGTAAAACAAACGCTCCCCGATGAAAAGTACTGAGTCGCGTCCTCCTTCCGCTCACATTCACATTAACAGCAAAGAAACGAGCATTAAAACTAAACAGACTCTCCCGATGGCCGACATACATCTTCCTTAATGCCGGTTTCCTGCACCCTTTCATCGAGAAACTTATGCAAAGAGAAAACTTTGTTCAACATTTTCACACAACATTTAGCCTCGTAACACGCTTGCAGAAACCAGGACGCCGCGTGGTTAATGTCGTGAAATGATTGGTTAAGTGTTATTAAGATATAGATGTAACAATGTAGCATAATGATTGAACATACAATGTAACGTAACAAGGTACAGCGTAATATAACGACATCTTGTAACAGCGTAACCCAACATAATGTAGCAAAAAATAACAATCGGAATATGATTTAATGTAACATAACGTCACGTAAAATAACGTTAACAATGTAACAATGTAGCATAACAACCATAACTATCTTAAATAACTAGCTTAAATGAATAACAAAAGCCCTTTGCAGACTTTCTTATGTACCGTTACAAGTCCGTGTTTACATGGGACACGAACAGCGGTCTCCAGGGTGAAAGTCCTCCATGTTTGACCCGTCCACCACACCGACCTTACAGGACTTTCTTCATCGTTTTGCTTGTTTTAAAAATAAAGTCCACACAGTGAAGTTCACTTTTATTGATTTACATAAGTTAATATTCCTATCAAAAAACAAAATAGACACACAATGTTTTATTGTCGTAATGAAAGTGTTTTCTTGTTGCGATAGAATCGTCCTCGCTGAGCCTGAAGTGATTCTCCAGTAAACGTCGCCTCCGCTGGTGTTTTACGGTTTCTGTGGGGTTTTCATGCAGCTTTATTTCTCAGACCATAAAAGCTCATGAATCATACGTGTGTTTGATGCCCATCAGGCTGTTTTACTCGCATATGTGTGTGTGTGTGTGTTTTACAGCCGTGGGGTCGTGTCCACTTTTCTTTACTGCCGGTCTGATTGTGAACGTTATCCGCTCCGGCGGTTTTATTGAATCCACAACATGTTTGTTATGGCTTTTATAAATCCCACTGTGAAGGCACACAGAGGTCAGAGGTCAGGGTCGCTGGGCGGAATAAAAGGGCCGATCCGTTGGAGGTTTAACGTTGATGTGGCGTCGTCACTAAACTTACTGGCAACCTTCACATTGATACAATACGAAGAAATTCCTTTTACGAGAGACAGCTCAACGTCATCACACCTCGTCGTATTCTTGCGTGCATGCTATGTTTTAGCATCACGTTAGCTTTTTGTAGGTGGATCCCTTCAGTAATAATGTCTTAGCGTGTTTAACCCCAGAATTCAAAGCGTCCCGGTCGTCATGGACGCGCTGCATCGTGTGTTTGTGTCTCGTCTCCTCTGCTGCTGCTGCCTCGCTCCCCTTTTTATTGCAGCCGTTGGCAGATTGCCCGTTGCCTCGCATGCGTTTCCACATTGCCCGTCTTCTGTCGACCATATGTTCCTTGCCAGCCTGTGTCCGCTCTGCCCTCTGCCCGCATACTCCGCCGCCGCCAGTTGGTGATTTTGGCATAATGGTGTTAATGAGGTGCTCCTCCGGTGCTCCTCTACGAGGGAGGAGATAAGAGGGAGGGGATCAGCCGATACGAGGGAGGAGATCAGCCGATAAGAGGGGGGAGATCAGCCGAGATCAGCCGATAGGAGGGAGGAGATCAGCCGAATGGAGGGAGGAGATCAGCCGACACAAGGGAGGAGATCAGCCGACACAAGGGAGGAGATAAGAGGGAGGGGATCAGCCGATACGAGGGAGGAGATCAGCCGATAAGAGGGAGGAGATCAGCCGATAAGAGGGAGGAGATCAGCCGATACGAGGGAGGAGATCAGCCGATACGAGGGAGGAGATCAGCCGATAAGAGGGAGGAGATCAGCCGATACGAGGGAGGAGATAATAGGGAGAGGATCAGCCGATACGAGGGAGGAGATCAGCCGATAAGAGGGAGGAGATCAGCCGATAAGAGGGAGGAGATCAGCCGATACGAGGGAGGAGATAAGAGGGAGAGGATCAGCCGATAAGAGGGAGGAGATCAGCCGATACGAGGGAGGAGATCAGCCGATAAGAGGGAGGAGATCAGCCGATACGAGGGAGGAGATCAGCCGACACGAGGGAGGAGATCAGCCGACACGAGGGAGGAGATCAGGCGATAGGAGGGAGGAGATCAGCCGATACGAGGGAGGAGATCAGCTGATATGAGGGAGGAGATCAGCCGATACGAGGGAGGAGATAAGAGGGAGAGGATCAGCTGATACGAGGGAGGAGATCAGCCGATACGAGGGAGGAGATCAGCCGACACGAGGGAGGAGATCAGCCGACACGAGGGAGGAGATCAGCCGACACGAGGGAGGAGATCAGCCGACACGAGGGAGGAGATCAGCCGACACGAGGGAGGAGATCAGGCGATAGGAGGGAGGAGATCAGCCGATACGAGGGAGGAGATCAGCTGATATGAGGGAGGAGATCAGCCGATACGAGGGAGGAGATAAGAGGGAGAGGATCAGCTGATACGAGGGAGGAGATCAGCCGATACGAGGGAGGAGATCAGCCGACACGAGGGAGGAGATCAGCCGACACGAGGGAGGAGATCAGCCGACACGAGGGAGGAGATCAGCCGACACGAGGGAGGAGATCAGCTGATATGAGGGAGGAGATCAGCCGATACGAGGGAGGAGATCAGCTGATATGAGGGAGGAGATCAGCCGATATGAGGGAGGAGATCAGCCGTTCACTTTGACTTTGAGGGCTTTTTGTCTGATTTGGAGTCAATTTCGTGTATTTATTAGAGAATCTTATATTCACGCGGTGTCTCCTGTGTCACCGTCGGACGCCGTGGAGGCTCGCAGGTTGCAGCTCCAGTTAATGTTGCCATGACAATCCACCGGATTGAAGTAGAAAAAATAGATGTGTTTATACATTGAGGCACAAATTCAAAGGATTGCTTTACTTTTGTGGTCGCTAAACCTTAACAAGTAACAAGTAAGACGGAAAGAAAACCATCCGTTCTTTGGGCCTGGTGAACAAAAGAATACATTTTTCTTGTAAGTGAGGAAAATAAAGGGTTAACAGAGAACCTGATCCAGACCACCAAGTCCTGCCTGTGGACCTCAAATGTCCATCCAGTTAATAACGTCCTGCAGCTGGAACCCTGTGGAAGGAAACACATGCAGCTGCTGATTGTACGTATTAAACGCATGAAGTTCTTGCAGCTCGTGGTGTGGATTCACAGTTTCTTTCTTCTTCTCAACCTCACGTTACCCACCCCCCCCCCCCCGAGTCCTCACTTCAACTGTGTTCCTCCGTGCCATTTAAGCTGAGGCTTCATTTCTGAAATTGAATCTGTGGCTCGGCTCTGAGGTGACTGATCTGAGGTTGAAATCAGGCCGAGAACACATTAGAGTAAACGTTAGTCACTCCTGGGCTTCGGGCCCGGCTCCTCTAAAGTTAAACGCTAAAAGTTTTATGAATCAGACGGAGATCTCGGTTGAATCCAGACACCGTCGGCCTCCTCTGCTTTCTTAAAAACTATTTCTGAGGCAGTTTGTGCTGAAAGACGATCCTTCACTCGAGCGGCAGCGATGCCGACCCGCAGCCAAATAGCCTCCGCTGGCCGGGCAGCAGCCCAGAAACCCTCCAGTTCCTTTCTCCGCCGCGATCAGAGTCTCGGCAGCGCCGTCAACAGCCCATTAGCCGTGGATTGATGAGATCTTGTTACTTCCAGTTATGTGATCACCAGCTGGCCCAGGACCAGTAACGAGCTCCTCGCCGAGCCCCTCGGTGTTTCAGCCCGGAGGTTTCTGCTCAATTTGCTCGGGCGTTCAACACTTTGTCTCAGCTCTTTGCTTTTTTAAATTTCCTTCACTCAAAAGGTAAAGCAGCTTGAATTACGTTACCATGGAAACGTGTTTGGTTTGTCTGTGTCTTTGTAATGATACTCAGTGGATATCCAGGTAGGATGAGGGTCAAACACAGGACTTTCACCCAGGACACAGCTGTTTGTGTTTCACAAAAAAAAAAAATGTAAGAAGTATAGTTATTTTAACCCTTTTTAGATCACGTCCCTGGTCATATTGTGCAACTATTTAACATGCCAAAAGAATATTACAAAAACATATATTTCATATTTTTTATGAAAACCAATATTTTTTATTTTTGGAAAACCAAATGTGATGCATTTACAACCAATAATATCTTGATATCCAATCATAGATCAGCTGGAGGAGCTTGCTTATCTTTTCAGCCGTCAAATCAAATCCCTCCCCAATGTTAAGTCCCGCCTCCTGTTAAGTTTGGAAATGCATCCCGATATGGAAGCTAGCTAGTTTTAAACCGCAAGGTTTTTTTTTATTACTAAATCTAACCAAGTAGTTTTTTTTGGCTTCAATGTAAAACATTAGCCACAAAAAAAGTCTTCAAAACAGATCTGAGTGCAGCATTGTATTACTTTCATATTTTTACTGTAACTATGTTCTATTTATGTCTTGATTGTGCAGCTCTTGCTTACTCTGTTTATTTCATGCATCAGAAACAGAAGAAAAGTCCTTGTTTGTGAAACCGACACACACACACACACACACACACACACACACACACACACACACACACACACACACACACACACACACACACACACCCTGATTCAGAAACTGGACACTGAAGGATTTCTTTTCTTCTGCTGATCAAAAGAAACTGTTAAATCTGCTTTGATTCAACTTCTAAAGATGATTTCTTTCACTAATTTCTCCTCGTCCTCCGCCAACGTTGGTGTTTCTCATTCCGTCCTCGTAATGAATGTTTACATTTGTTATTTCAGCGCAGCGACGTTACTGTAATGCTGCGTCATTACCTCTGTGTGTGTCTATGATTAAACTGGGGATGTGTTTGCATTAATGTATGTACCACGTCTCCATTAGAGCGATTTAATTATACACGGTGACATTTAACAGGAAGCTTTCGCTCTGATTCCTCCGCTGGATGTTTGGGACTTAACTCCATTCATTGTTTGCTTTCATGAAAGACATTATCGTTATTATACACAGCTTTTATATTAATATTAATGAATGAACTTGAGCTATTTCATTTTAGAGTTCACTTTGCCTCTCTAGCTCCCCTAGCGGTCAGAACCAAAAAATTCATACAGGGATTTAACTATTCATGACAATAATGTAATATCGAGCTGTAAACATATAGACATATCATATAAACCAGGGATGCCAGGGTTACGGCCCGCGGGTGATAAGGGGAGAATATATTTATTTTTAATTATTATTTTATCTATTTAAAAAAATATATATATATATACCGTAAATCCTCTAATACTGGCCTGTATTCTATTACCGGCCAGTTACATTGGCCGGGGCAAATGTCGACAGGCAGCCTTATTTCCAACCTTCCTATTCATTGTCAGGTTCGCGTCGCGAAGATTTTGGCTGAGGCTATATTAAAGGATTTACGGTATGCCCTGCAATGCATTCGCCTCACGGCGAGTGTGGACAGACGGTGCGCCGCTGCCTTCCGCAAGCTCTCGAAAATCTTTTAAACTGAATGTTGTCGATCTAAAATAAAGACAGATTCAGCAACTGCATAGCTTATTTCTCTCCTAAAATGTTCTCAGAAACACGTTTCGGTGAACTATTGTCGTAAAATAAGAGAACGTTTCCAAACGAGCCGCCATGTTGGCCGGTTTGAAATCCGGGAGCAGACAGGACAGCTGTGAAAGCGATCGTCCAATCAGGTGCAGCCATGAAGTGTGCACGTGATTGTATGAAGGAGAGCGCCTGTCAATCATCCTCCTTTGTAATGTATGTCATTTAGGCCTCATTGTGAGGCTATTTTGGTGCCAACGCAATTTCTTTTTGATGTGTAGGCCTTCATGAATAATTTCAAATAGCCTACCTATCCATGTGTTGAGTCAATGTTTGGCCTTTTCAGTCCCAAAGTGTAATCCGGCCCCCTGAGGTCTCACTTGAAAAAAATCTGGCCCCCTGTCCAATTTCACCCTGGCATCCCTGATATAAACATTTGGATAAGAAGACGGGGAACCAAAAACAAATAAATGAATACATCTATAAAGTGCAGATATTTGTTTTAAAATGCAGTGAGTAAAAGTAATAGTATATACTGTATATATACCAGATAATATCCATATATAAATACAATGTCCTGATGACCTGATTTGTTGCTCTGTACGTGGCCTACACAAATAAATTATATAGTTGTATAAATGATCCAAATATCAGTCCACATGGAAGAGTTTCCTTCAGAGAGACGCTGTTATCAAAGAATCAGACCATGACCTCACCGATGACCTCATCGCTCGGGCGTGTCACGTCTCACCTGCGAGTGTTTCCATGAGAAAACGAAAAAACGGTTTCCTTCACTTGGAATTCAGTCGATGTGGGGAAATGAAAGCTGCTCCGAATGACAAGCAGTCATTACTGTGTGTGTGTGTGTGTGTGTGTGTGTGTGTGTGTGTGTGTGTGTGTGTGTGTGTGTGTGGCATGCGTGCGGTGTAATAATTCCTCGCAGCACGCCGCCTGGTCGAGCACCGCTTGGCCGCCGTCCTTTCAACAGTTTGTTGTGCGAGGCCGGGCCAGAGATCCGGGGCGAGACGGCGGCTCTTTGGTGCTTCTCCAGACCAGCTGGTGCTCGCCATCAAGCTGTTAATGGCAAATTATCATCCCGTTAATCTCCGCCAGCGCTGAGCCTTTGTCAACAAAAAGAGCCTCCGCCGCATGACATCGTCTTCCCGTCCGAGCCCTCAGATCGCCGCCTCCAGAAACTGACCGACTTCCTGCAGCGGGAAAAAAAGCAGTCACGTTGTTTGAGCGCTGTCAGTCCGGAGGCCAGAATCCAACGACAGACCGTCCTTGATCTGATGTCACGGCGGGAGACGATCCCTCTGGCGGTCCGACTTCCCCTCTTAAATGAACACGTCGCGGTTTTGATTTATAATTTAACTTCAGAAGTCTTATTACAAAAAAAACACCCAGCATGTTATAATTAAAGAAAATCCCCCAAATGACACCATCTATCACAGCCAGAGGCCATAAAAAACACATTGCCGCTCCATTTTCAACCTTCCCGACGGTCCTTGAACACATCGCATGTGACAAAGGGTTTGCTCCATTAAAATCGCTTTGTCTCATTGAAACTGAAGCCCAAAATAAAAACGTTTGCACAAACCAGATCCGGTTAAATAAATAAAATTCTACTTGCATTGTTGCGACTTGAGTTTCCTTGACTTCCAGACACGATTGTTTACTTTTATATACTGCAGTGAAGAAACGAGGCCACGGCGAGCAAAAAGGTCCTAAACCATGATCAGAGAGTGTGGTTTTTTTATTCTTCATCGTTGCTAGGCAACCGAGGAACGAGAGATCAAATTAGCTTTAACTCTGGATATCCAGCAAAAAAAAAAACAGCAAAAGAAGGCTAACAAAATGCTAACGATAACGTTTTCTCAAGGTGTTCAGAAGATGCTCACGTACAGATATTCGATGTGCACTCGGCAACGCAAAAGCAGCCCACAAAACGCCTGGCGTACGATTCTCTCAGTAGAAGAGTTTACTTTCACCAAACAACCGAATCAGCGGATCAGCTCCACCGCTTCCTTCATCCGCCTCAAAGACGAGACCAAACCTCCAAGTGAAACATGTAAATAAATGGGACATTTACATTCCGTTCCTGTTTTTTTCCATTAATATAACGTAAACATTGTTGTTGACTCGGTCGTCACGTTCTGCTTCTCCTCTTCATGCTTGAAGCCGTTCTGCAATAAAATATAGTTTATTCATTTAAAGACAAACACTGCTTTTTTGTTGTTGTCACAAATATCAACAAATCCATCTTTCTAATTACGTATTTTCAGAGTCTGATACTTTGGCACCTTCGGGCTACCGTACAACCCTCTGTGTGTGTGCTGAAACGCTCGTCTGTTACCTTTTTTAAAACAAACAGACGCCACAGGCTTTTCGCCGACAGTTGGTGCTTTGAATTGTGATTACAGAGTTCAGTGGATCCACGCTGACGTGATTAAATATATATTTATTCTGTTATGTCTCCAATTAGCTTTAAATTTGGGGAGTTTATTTTAATCTCGCCATACTTGCTCCCTCTTTTGGTCTCAGCCGCTGTGATAATTGAACCCGCAGACATTAAACACAAATATTATTAAGCGCTCAGACCGGCTGCCTCTTCGCCGCGCTATCGTCTCCGAGGGAAATTGAAGTCGCCCAAATTGAAAGAGCGGTTGAGCTCCGCGGAGAAAAACGGAGCTTGAAGGACTATTATGTGATGGGATGACACACCGTAAAGATTCATCCAATTTTATGGCCATGAGACATTAACTCCGTTGTCCCACTCATCCAGCAGACAGCGGTGTGTGTGTGTGTGTGTGTGTGTGTATGTGACTCAGATTTGCTTACATAAATTGAATTATCTTCAGTCGTGGATCTAAATAAGTCGGTTTTAAACGAGGAGGCTGCGTTTCATCAAACCGGAGCTGTTGTTTCCTGTCGGGATGCTAGTCGAGCGTCTCGTAGTGACGCTCGACGCTGTTAGCGAGGTCGTTCTTAAAAATAAATACCTGAGCGACGTGACGTTGAGACGCAGTATTTCTTATTTCCTTCCAATGCAGTTAAACTGTGACATGAACTATATTTGAGAGTCATTTATTACAGAGACTACAAAGAGACACAAAAGACTACAAAGAGACAAAAAGACTACAAACAGACACAGAAGACTACAAAGAGACACAAATGATTACAAAGACCACAAAGAGACTACAAAGAGACACAAATGACTACAAAGAGACACAAAAGACTACAAAGAGACTACAAAGACTACAAAGAGACACAAATGATTACAAAGAGACACAGAAGACTACAAAGACACAAAAGACTACAAAGACCACAAAGAGACTACAAAGAGACACACATGACTACAAAGACTACAAAGAGACACAAATGACTACAAAGAGACACAAATGATTACAAAGAGACACAGAAGACTACAAAGACTACATAGAGACACAAATGACTACAAAGAGACACAAATGACTACAAAGAGACACAAAAGACTACAAAGACTACAAAGAGACACAAATGACTACAAAGAGACACAAATGATTACAAAGAGACACAGAAGACTACAAAGACACAAAAGACTACAAAGACCACAAAGAGACTACAAAGAGACACATAAGACTACAAAGACTACAAAGAGACACAAAAGACTACAAAGAGACACAAATGACTACAAAGAGACACAAAAGACTACAAAGACTACAAAGAGACACAAAAGACTACAAAGAGACAAAAAGACTACAAAGAGAAACAAAAACAGCATCATCACTGCAATCAATTAAAATACACCTCTGCAATGTCAAAAAAATACTCCAAAATATAACCCATATTTATCGGTTTCAACCAATAATATCACAACATCCATCAATCAATCAATCCATCCATCAATCAATCAATCAATCAATTGGAAGCGTTTAGCTGATGACGACGGTGATAACTGATATGTACAGTAGTGCACCACAGATGTTGTCATCTCGTCTCCTAGCAACGCCAGCTCTCCGTTGTCAGTCAGCCGCTGCCATGGAAACGGCCACTCAGAGGCTTGAAGCTTTGACAAAAACAAGTTTATCCTCTTTTGAAAAGAAGAACTACAAAAATGCAGAATCTGCCCAGAAAGAGGGAGCATTGATATTCCAGTCATAACTTCCTGTCACATTGTGTCACATATCTCCAGTTTGGAGGATTTCCATGCTTTCAGATGAGCTGAAGGATTACAAAAAACCTCGGCCTCAAATCCTTCAGATAAAATAACCATACAAAAAGTCTTTTCAGAACTCCTGAAACCTCAACGTTTTAGTGATAAATCATAAACAGCGTTACTTTTTATCGAGCTCGGAACGTAAAATGTGAACTTCAGATTAATGAGTCGAAACGCATTAAACGATCTTCGTTGGTATAAAAGTCGGACCCTCCGAGACTCGTCAAGCTGCCAGTGTTTAGGTGCATGTGTGTGTGTGTGCATGTGTGTGTGTGTGCACGTGTGTGTGCACGTGTGTGTGCACGTGTGTTTAAACTGTAATTAGTGTTTTACCTCAATGTGTCGGCCCTAATAAATGTGATTAACCTTTAATATGAGCTGAATTGCAGAACATGTGTACTCAACTCCTATATGTTGAGCTACAACAGGAGTAGTGAAGGAGGTGTGAAGGAGGAGGAAGGAGGATGAGGGAGGAAGGAGGAGGAAGGAGGAGGAAGGAGGATGAGGGAGGAGGAAGGAGGATGAGGGAGGAGGAAGGATGAGGGAGGAGGAGGAAGGAGGAGGAAGGAGGATGAGGGAGGAGGAAGGAGGATGAGGGAGGAAGGAGGAGGAAGGAGGAGGAAGGAGGAGGATGAGGGAGGAGGAAGGAGGATGAGGGAGGAAGGAGGAGGAAGGAGGAGGAAGGAGGAGGAAGGAGGAGGATGAGGGAGGAGGAAGGAGGATGAGGGAGGAAGGAGGAGGAAGGAGGATGAGGGAGGAGGAAGGAGGATGAGGGAGGAGGAAGGAGGAGGAAGGAGGAGGAAGGAGGATGAGGGAGGAGGAAGGAGGAGGAAGGAGGAAGGAGGATGAGGGAGGATACAAAGAGACACTTAAGGACTACAAAGAGGTGTGAAGCAGCAGATTAAATGAACTCCCTGAACAACGAGGCTCGGGCCTCGGGTTAGATAGTCCCGCCCCCCGTCTGTCGGCTCCTCTCAGCCTCCGGTCCTCCTGGGACGACGACCGCCGGCCATTAATCGAGGTTGTCTGCTGCCCCGGCTGTCACGGCAACCAAACTCCGCCTCGTCAGGTGCCGATGGCGGCGGCGAGAAGTCCGATGGCGGGTCGTCATCACCGGCTGCGCACGTCTGACTGATTTACTCTGTGATTAGCGCAACGATCCATCATCTGACAGGCTGATTAGATCGGGGGCCGGTCCGGGGGCCTCAGAGGGCCCTCCAGAGGCTTCCTGGAGTTCACACACTAAACGAGGGAGAAGCTTAATCTCCCTTTAATTAAATCCACTTGGAATGATCTCGTAAACGGAATTCATAATGACTCCAATAATCTCAGGTGTCACTCAGTTTCTCATCGTCAGGCTCCTCCACGCGCTTTGAGTGATAAACATTTACACACATATATATATATATATATATATATATATATATATATATATATATATATATAATATACTAGTTGTAGTTTCTGTATCTGGATTTGGTTTCTTTGATTTCCTGTTTTATTTTGTAACTTCCTGTTCCGTATGAAACCTCGTTCCTGGTGTCTTGACTCCCCCGTCCTCGTGTCTTACCTGTCTTACCTGTCTTACCTGTCTTACCTGTCTTACCTGTGTCTCGCCTGTGCCTCGTTGTCTCCCCGCCTCCTGCTGTGATTGGTCCTCCTGACCTCATGTCAGCTCAGCTGGTCTCGTTCCCAAATCATTTCGATCTAAAACTAAACTAAATGAAAACATGACTAATCTTGATCCGTATTTAACACTTTTAAAAATATGAACAGGATGTATCTTCCATCGTCCTCACATTTATGTCACGTTGTCTTCCATTCCTGCCGCTCGCCGGCGTCTCAACGGGAGGCCGCCGCCGCCACATGGCGTCTGCATACTGATGACACGCTTGTGCGCGTTGGCATTTGAAGACTGTTGTCACATGATTAGCGTCTGATGTGTTAAACGCTTGGTGTGTGTGTGTGTGTGTGTGTGTGTGTAATTTATCTCTGATCCGTTCATGTCCTTGACTTTGCTGATAATTTCCTTGAAAGGATTTAAACGGCGGCCCGTTTTTACCTCCATTTACATAAACGTGGCGAGATGAAAAGGAAGGAGAGTCCCCGGGAGATCAAACACAACGACGGGGTCAGTGAATGCATCACACACACACGCGGCGCTCGCCGGTTAATAAACACAAACGGTGGAGCTCATGCGTACGATATGAGGCGTGAACGGCGCTTCGCTTCACGCAGCTCGACGCCGCCCGCCGCTCTAATGGTGTCACTCCGTCCTCCGGCTGACAGGCGGGTCCATCGCTGCAGCCGGCGGCGGCGTCCTTCTCTCCGGGCCAGATTGATCCTCCGTATCCGGGCCAACAACTCACACAGAGCCATCTGATTGGTCGAGCCCTGTTTAAGCTTCATGCATGCGTAAAACAATATTCAAAACAACGTCTTCCATATTATTGGTTTTAGTGAAGTCATGAAGTTCAGTCAAACAAACACAGGACTTTCATGCAGGAGACTGACGTTTGTGTCTGAAATCCTGTGACGTTTTATTTTGAAAAGACGTTATTTTATCATCTGAAGGATTTAGTAAAATGAATAATAGAAAGAGTATTCAAACCCTGGACTTTCACCTGGGAGACCCGTGTTAGGGTCACCGCTTTGAGATTTGATTGTGTCCGGTGATGTTACCGTGGTAACATGTGATCGGTGATGATGGATGAGAACGTTGATCAGCTGCTGCGTGTTTCAGCAACAAAAACAACATTTCTACTTTTGTCCACATTCGACACGTGTGTGTGTGTGTGTGTGTGTGTGTGCGTGTGTGTGTGTGTGTGTGTGTTTCCATACATCTTCATTCATCATACTCCCAGCTGCCCCCCCCCTCCTCCTCCTCCTCCTCCTTTCCTCCATCACTGCCCTTCATTTCCTCCATCTTTACCTTTTTTTTTCTCTTTCTCATCCTCCATTCATTCCTTCCCTCTCTCTTCCCTCCTCCCTCCCTCCCCCCCCCCCCCCCCCCCCCCCCCGTCTGTTATTCACCTTGTTGCCTCTCTCTGCCTCTCCTCTGTCACTCGCCCGTCTCACTCACTCATTGATGGAGGAGGCGATGTGACCAGCATGCCGAGCGGCTAATCGTTATTCTGCCGGCTGGCGGCGGGAGTGTCGATTCACCTCCACCCCCCCCCCCCCCCTCTCTCTCTCTCTCTCTCTCTCTCTCTCTCTCTCTCTCTCTCTCTCTCTCTCTCTCTCTCCCTATCTCTCTCCCCTCCCCCTCTCTCCCTCTCTCTCCCCCTCTCTTTCTCTCTCTCTGTTCCTGTCTCTCGCCCTGTCTCCCCCGTGTGAACAGTAGGCTGATGTGGTGGAAGACGAACACACACACACACACACACACACACACACACACACACACACACACACACACGACACACACACACAGACACACACACAGACAGACAGACACACACACACACACACACACACACACACACACACACACACACACACACACACACACAGACACACAGACAGACACACACACACACACACACACACACAGACACACACACAGACAGACAGACACACACACACAGACACACACACACACACACACACACACACACACACACACACACACACACACACACACACAGACACACACACACACACACACACACACACAGACACACACACAGACACACACACACAGACACACACACAGACAGACAGACACACACACACAGACACACACACAGACACACACACACACAGACACACACACACAGACACACACACAGACAGACAGACACACACACACAGACACACACACAGACACACACACACACAGACACACACACACACACACACAGACACACACAGACACACACACACACACACACACACACACAGACACACACACACACATATTTTGTGCTTCCTTTCGAATGTATTTTATTTTATTACTTTTTTGTTTATTAGAAGAGGGAAGGAAAAAAACTAGGGACAGAAGAGACTTTTGGTTAAAAAATTATAAATACACTTATTATAAATAAAATTGAAATTGAAATGAAATCAAATGAAAAAGAAAATATGATACAGAGAAAGCACAATGTATAAACGAAACATTTTACCATCATAATTTAACTTCTTGAGGAAACTAGTAAAGGGTTGACCGTTTGGTTCGCTAAGTCCCGCCCCTCGGATGGCAGACTGGCCAATCATAGCGTAGCATCGTAGACTCTCATTCTGTGGTTTCTTTATTCGGCTGGTTTGGTGGATTTCGAGCTCATTCTGGTTAAAAAGTTACATCTGAAAAAAAAACCACTTAAGTTGACAAATGTGTTGTGAGATGTGAAGAGTTAATAAGGACGTTTATTCCTTGTGGTGTCGCCGACGGCAACCAGACCGACCCGAGGCGTCAAAGTGGCACAAACACGACTTTTAAGTTGTTTGATCCACTTTTGTACAAATGTTCAAGTTCAAAATGAAAAACCTCAATCGGAATTCAATCTGTGGTTTGTTGCTTTAATAATTAACACAATTATAATTACTTTTGTGTGTTTTTCTTAATGTTTCATTTGCTGTTTTCACCCATGAAAAGTGACTTTGAGAACCTTTTTAAAACACTAACACAAACACAAATTCGGCCGACGGAGATACGAGGTCGTTCATGTCGCACGGGATTTATACTCGCCGGCTAGTTTCCCAGATTTAATCTGACTGTTTCAGACCAATCAAGGAGTAATGATTATGATCAGGCAGTTAAAGGGCAGTGTGTGTGTGTGTGTGTGTGTGTGTGTGTGTGTGTGTGTGTGTGAGATTCAGCTTTTTATCGTCTACGTTCTCTAAATTCATTTGGGGAAAAGTGGATATATATTGTCTTTTTATGTCAATTTATGTCCCTTCACATTTTTTCGGGGTGAAGCCGACGAGACTGAGCTCTTCTTCGGTTCCAGTAACCATGACGACACAAATAATTGACATGGAAATCTGTGAATGAATATATACAGACGAGATGGGAGCGTTTTAAAATTAATCTCCGCAAGGCTTTTAAAATAACAAACTTCCCCATATGATGACATTTTTTTGTGTTAGTTTCCTGAAATGTTATATTTAAATATGCAAACGAGGCGTTATCTGATGGTGAATGTAAGAGAAACGTGAGGGAAGTTAAATAGACCAGACGTCCCGGCTGAGTGGATGGAAACCTTCGGAGGTTTGAGCAGGAAGCTACAGGATGAACAGATCCTGCCTGTCGTCGTTACCGTGGCGATCCCGCATCGGCTCTTTGTCCCCTTCGTCACGCCTCATCATCCTCACCACCTGACTGCTATTGATCCCATTTTAAAAAACAGCCCCACTCAATTTGTTCCCATTCATTAGCTGCCCAGGGTTCCATTTTGTATTTATTTTTCTCAAACTCACCTCCCGTCAGACCCGCCGGCTCTCATCCCGGATCAGGTTTTGTTTGTCGACCGCTGTTCAAACAGTTCAAAGAGGCTCTGGTGGCTGCAGATTTACAGATAAGTCCTTCAGGGGGGGAATCATGGACTGTATATAAGAACGCCATCAAGATCAACATCACACAAGCAGCCGAGGTTCCAGTATCTGGCCTTTTCTTTAGCCCTTCTACAAACCCAGCCGATTTCCCACAATGCAACTCCCTCTTCTTCTCCGTCCTTTCTGGGGGGCCGACATGGTTCTCAACAAAAAGAATGTTTGTGTCATGAATTCCACGTTTGTTCAATTAAAATATGACTTTGCAAGTCAAGAAAGTCAAATTTGTGAAAATAGGTAACTAGAGAGACGTAGAATAGAATTGGTGACGTCGTCATGGTGACGTCACTCATTAGTTTGTGGACTACGGTTTTGAAACCGTCAGTTTGTCCTTTTGGCCATCTCCATCTGTGTAGGAAGTGACCATATTTGGACAGTGGAGGAGTGATGGGTGGATCAGCACCCTGACTGGATCTGGATCCATGTGGATTCTGGTGTGCAGCTGTGGAACTGGAGAAGTTGATAAGAAGAAGTGGATGAAGGCCGAGCGGCTGCATCATAATTCATGCCACACTCTCAGCAAAAACATCCGAATGTGATTTTATTCGTC